>NC_073304.1:56994778-57296207 GCF_027595985.1 Sorex araneus
GTGTCAGCGCCTGTATGTCAACCTGCACATAGGCATGGTTATGTACAAGTACACAAAGACTTGCCTTTATCTTGGCTCCTGTCAGTGCTCTATGAGGCACATATACGGATACTTCAGGATTCTCAAGGCTTGCTCCTATCCTGGGCTCCAAAATGAGCATTCCAGGCCCAAGAACTAATTGTACTAGTGTGAAAAAAACTAATACTTTTACCATAAGCCCAGCAACAGCACATCATTGCAAAGCTTAGAAAACTAATAGAGAAACGCACAAACATTACTTAAGAGCCTGAGATTTAGCAGTCAAATTTACATTTGAATCAAAGCTTTGTTACATGTGTCCCAGTGAATGTTAAGTGCAGTAATGTTGCAGGCAAAATGCTGGCACTTTGACTAGTACATAGTGCTTTCTCAATGCACGTTAGTTGAAATTTAAACATATCATTATGTAGGCAAAGCCAAAATGCTGCATACACTGAGTGCTCTGGAGTACTAGCTTGAGAACAGATGAGCAATGCATGTCATATTGTTGGGGAACAGAAATTTTCCCCATTTCCCTCTTGATTCTTTTGGCTTATCAAATTATCAAATGACATGAGATAGATTATTGGAGAAAAATAATTTATTTACATGTACATGTCCCGTAGTGTCATGAATAGTACAAAGATATTCAGGCACAATGAAGTATATATTTAATACTGGGTTGATGGGCTGGAGCCATAGCCCAGCCATAGCCATAGCCCAGGTAGGGCATTTGCCTTGCAAGCGGCTGACGCTCTTTCAATTCCTCCGCCCCTCTCGGAGAGCCCGGAAAGCTACCGAGAGTATCTTGCTCCCACAGCAGAGCCTGGCAAGCTAGCTGTGGTATATTCAATATGCCAAAAACAGTAACAACAAGTCTCACAATGGAGACTTTACTGGTGGCCGCTCGAGCAAATCGTTGAGCAATGGGATGACAGTGACAGTGACAGTGAGTGGGTTGATGGAAGGGCGGGCAGATCTGGGACTTCAAGTGAAAGGAAGAAAACTTGGAGATAAAGCAAATGTTTGATAGACAATGTTGGTAGGCATTGGAGATACACAGAATGAAAAGGACTTTGATAAATTGGCTTTAAAAGTTTTTTTTCCATAAACTTCTACTTTAAGTTCATATTTTTTATGGGTAAAGTTGGTGATAATTAAACTCCTAGAATGGTTCAGACCTTAATTATTTTAGGCAGTTAAGAGTGATATGGAGAAACAACTTTCTAAGTAAAGTGAAATTTATCAGTTACACAGGTGGGGTGGGGGGCTGGGGAGATGGGGGGTTGCGGGGGAGGTATATTGTGATTCTTGGTGGTGGAATATGTGCACTGGTGAAGGGATGGGTGTTTGAGCATTGTATAACTGAGACTTAAACCTGAAAGCTTTGTAACTTTCCACATGGTGATTCAATAAAAGAATAAATTAATTTTAAAAAAAAAGAAATGACTTTCTAGAGGCCAGAGTTAGAGTACAAGGGTTAAGGCTGTTGCTTTGAATACAGTGAACACAGTTTAACTCCTGGCACTGCATACAGTTCCCTAAGTACTGCTGAGAGAGAGTGGTCCCTGAACACAGAAACAGGAGTAGGCTCTGAGCACTAGTGGATATGGCACAACCCCATGGACCCTTTCCTGATAGAATGTTTTCCTGAGTCAGCTCAGAAAAACAATTAAAAAAACTGGAAGGATTGTAAAGCCAATAGAGCACTTGACTTGCATGAAGACTGATGTGTGTTTCATCCCTGGCACCCAATATGGTTTACCAAGCACCTTCTGGGTTCATCTCTGATCATACAACTAAGAATCAGTTCTGAGTATTGCCAGTGGGGCCCCAAAAATGAAACAAAATAAATGAAGAAGCAATTCAAATGCTCTATTTGTGAAAGCAATTGGCAAAACAATCCAAAATAGCGTATTTTGGGGATATCATGTTTTTTTTTCCCTCCATATTATGGTATCTTAAAAAATTTTTAATGCCATAAAAAGGTTTTTTTTCCAAGTGTATAGCTATCTTTTAAAAGTGAATAAAACTTTTTAGCTATCCTTCAGTATAATGAAAAGTAAACCAACATTTAATTCCTTAGAAATCTGTTTTGAAATACTTGAAATAGAAACCTGGAGTTAAAGAATGGCACTCCAATCTTACTCAATATGTCATTATTAATCTAATTCTTCTTTTTTTTTTTTTTGCTTTCTGAGTCATGCTCGGAGATGCTCAGGGGTTACTCCTGGCTTTGCACTCAGGAATTACTCCTGGCAATGCTCAGGGGACGATTTGGGATTCTGGGAATGCCAGGGATTAAACCTAGATTAGTTGAGTGCAAGGCAAACAGCCTGCCTGTTGTGTGATCACTCCTGCCCCTTAAGCTAATTCTAAATTGGATATATTTTAGAGAAGATAACATTATACCTATAACTTAAAATCATATAAATAATATTTCCAAAAAGTACCTAATATATTCTAGAAAAATGTATATTTCTCTTCAAAAAATCATCGTATTATTAAAAAAACACTATTATTCACACATGGAAATATTTATTGATAAATGATGTAGTGCTATTGGTTTTAAGTTAATCAATTTTGCAAAACATGCATCAAAATTATTATTTTAGCTTAAAAATAAAGAGATTGCTTTATTAAGAGACTAAGAGATTGCTCCTGAAAGCATTTGAAAAAAGAATAATTATGAAAAGTACTTTCCAGCAAAACAGCAAAATCAAGACAAACATTGGCATGCATTTATTTAGATATTGTTTGGGGGGAAGAAAATGAATTATCACTATTATAATGAAGAAAGTTAAAATCATAAATGGTAAAAAAATATTTTCTGTGTTATTATAAATTAAGATGTGAAAATGTGCAAGTAAATTTTCTGCTCTGACACTATAGTAACTAATATTTAAAGAAATTAAAAAAATAGCAGACAATTAATTTTCACACTCTGATACATTTCTAGTTAGTAAAATTATAAATCATAGCTAAATGTTTACTTTTATCAACAGAGCTTTTAAAAAGAAACTTAACTCAGTTTTTCTTTCACAAAATTAATTTCTAGAGATGGTATTAATAAAACTTTTGAAAAGGACTAATCAGTTTAATACAGCGTAGTGTCCTTATCTTTCCATCACTATCATTTTATAATTATATTTTTCTTAAAAATACTTTTTCATACCCAATTACAAAAATTCTTAAGTTTTAAAACCATTTTTGTAAGTAATTACTTATGGATCATAGCGCTGTCTATTACATATTACTTGACATATTGTATGCATATTATATGTACTAAATATGATATTTAAAATATCTATATATGAATATATAACTTCCTTTTTAAGTATTTCAAGTATATTTGTTATATCATGCTGATATAACAAATAATTTTAAATGTTGAAAACTATTTTATATCAAGTCCTGCTTCATAGTTCATCAGAATTTTACATGTGATTTTTTCATCTCCATATACAAATATTACATTTTGCAATCAGTGTTTCTAAATGCTAAGTTAAATATCAGAAAAAATTAAAATTCTGCTTCAAATAATTAGGTACATGGCTCTTTAAGTGATTTTTTGGTGAAATTAAAGCACCTTTAGAGAAAAAGAGCATTACAAACCAATGTCACTACTGTAAGACTTTGTGTTTTTAGGAACTGGAGAGATATAGTATAGCAGGTAAAATGTTTCCCTTGTACATGGCCCACCAAGGCTCAATACTTGGCATCCTTATCCCCCCAAGCACTGCCAGAAATGATGCCTGAGCACAATCAGAAGTAAACCCTGAGCACCACTTGGAGTGGCCCTCAATATTTTTTAAAAAACAAAAATTGTGGATATTTTATTCTCAGGTCTTAAAGAAATATGCCTATAGTGGGCAGTACTTTTAATCTCCTTTGTCCATTTGAAATCTTTCCAGACTGAAGGTTGTATAATAATGTTCATGTAAAAATTTCAAAGTATCTAAATATACTTCTCACAAGAGTTTCAATTAAAACCATAATCCCTTTTATGCACTGGTGGAAAGGTTCTAGTAAGCACCATGATAAAGATCTTGCTAAGTGCTATGCTTTATCTCTATGTTTGTGCATGTTTGTTTATATTTACTTATAGTTTGCCCTGGCAGGGACCCTCAAGCAGTGCTTGTGGCAGATATATGGTGCTGTTCCACCCAATAGTGTTGAGTCTATTGGAGTCACATCCAAGAGTGGTCCCCAGAGGTTGGGCCACTGGAGTTTGGGCCACCAGGTCTAAATCTGGTGGTACTGGCAGGTTCATGTGGTGTAAGTGATGTAGGCAAGGAGACAAGGAAGAATCCCCTGGTGATGGTATTCCTAGGATGTAATAAAACTGTCTAGCCTTGGCTACATGCAAAAAAATGGGCTTAGACCTCCATCTATCACCATGTACAAAAATCAGATCAAAATGGATTAAAGACCTCAACATCAGACAAGAATCCCTAAGGTACATTGAAGACAAGGTCGGCAAAACCCTCCACGACATTGAAGCCAAAGGTATCTTCAAAGCTGACACGCCACTGGCCAAGCAAGTGAAAACAAAGATAAATAAATGGGACTATCTCAAACTAAGAAGCTTCTGCAACTCAAAAGAAACAGTGACCAAAATACAAAGACAATCTACAGAATGGGAAAGGATATTTATGCAGTACCCATCCGATAAAGGGTTGATAACAAGGATATACAATGCACTGGTTGAACTCCACAAGAAGAAAACTGCCAACCCGATCAAAAAATGGGCTGATGAAATGAACAGAAACTTTTCCAAAGAAGAAATCCGAATGGCTAAGAGGCACATGAGAAAATGTTCAACATCACTAATCATCAGGGAGATGCAGATCAAAATAACCATGAGATATCATCTCACACCACAGAGACTGGCCCACATCCACAAAAACAAAAGCAACCAGTGTTGGCGTGGATGTGGGGAGAAAGGGACTCTCCTTCACTACTGGTGGGAATGCCGACTGGTTCAGCCCTTTTGGAAAACAATATGGACGATTCTCAAAAAGTTAGAAATTGAGCTCCCATTTGACCCAGCAATACCACTCCTAGGAATATATCCCGGAGAGGCAAAAAGGTATAGTAGAGATGACATCTGCATTTCCATGTTCATTGCCGCTCTGTTCACAATAGCCACAATATGGAAAAAACCAGAGTGTCCGAAAACAGATGATTGGCTAAAGAAACTCTGGTATATTTACACAATGGAATACTATGTAGCTGTCAGAAAACATGAAGTCATGAAATTTGCATATAAGTGGATCAACATGGAAAGTATCATGCTGAGTGAAATGAGTCAGAAAGAAAGAGACAGAGATAGAAAGATCACACTCATATGTGGAATATAAAGTAGCTGAAAGGTACAAGCTTACAATGTTGTGATTCCTGGCAGACATTTCACTAGACTTAGTTACTAAAATACAGAAATCCAAAACTATGCTGCTGCTAGTGCGGCCTCTGGACCTCATATCTCTTCATTCTCAGCAATGGAAAACAAATTACCAAATGCTTTCTTTTCAGCAGATCGACTTTAGGGGGGAGAAACTCCAAATCAATAATAGTGAATTTTTTAATTGAAATATTGAATGTAATCAAAGTAAAGTGAAAGTAAAGTGAAATTTACCAGTTACACATGCGGGGTGGGGGACTGGGGAGGTGGGGGGAAGGGGGGAGGTATATTATGATTCTTGGTGGTGGAATATGTGCACTGGTGAAGGGACAGGTGTTTGAGCATTGTATAACTGAGACTTAAACCTGAAAGCTTTGTAACTTTCCACATGGTGAACTAATTAAAAAAAAAAAACAGAAAAAAAAAAATCTTGGCTACAGCAATAGCAAAAAAAAAAAAAAAAAAAAAAAAACCTGTCTAGCCTTAAGGCTATCAGGGCCCAACTTGTGAGCACAGGAACTAAGGAAATAAGACTCACGTGATGCCAGCAACAGACCAGAGAAGGCTGGACCCTGCCTCTGAGAGAAGCTCCAGAAGAAACAAAAGGCCAGGAAAGAAATTTCAAAGAAGCCTCTGAACCACTCCCAACCCTTGGCAACCTCCCTAGCAATGGACTTTTGCCTAGGTAAAAGCCCCACCTGGTGGTGGGGGGCGGTAGCAGGTTGGGAAAACCCTATAAAAGTCACTTTGAACAAAGGAAGGGGGCGCATATGCTGCTTGGGCCCATGAGCTGCTTGGACCCACATGCCCACATGTGGCGCCCCAGCATGTGTCTTCCATATCTCCCCTCTTGAGATATGTACTTTCATGCTTTCATATCTAATGATGGGATGTGTGTAGGGGCTCTCTCTACCTTTGGAGAAGAGTTCAATCTTAAAGCACATTTCTCTCTGTCTCTCTGTCTCTGTCACTCTGTCTCTGTCTCTGTCTCTCTCTCTCACTCTCTCTCTCTCTCTCTATATATATATATATACATATATCTCTCTCTTTCTCTCTCACTTTCTTCCTCCTTCCCCTTCCTAAAAGCCTCCTAAATAAAATCTGCTTTTACTTCTGAAATTCTTTTTCTTTTACTTCTGAATTTTACTGTCTACTCGTGAAATTCTTTTCTGTGAGGCAAGGCAAGAACTGCAAAAGCCTGGGTAAGGCCTAGGACTGAGTTTCTTTTCCTGCAAAGAACAAATTCTCACTCCAACCTAAGTCCGTGGCTCTCCAAGAAATCCAGAGGTGGGGATCAACTTCCACTCTTAGAAGACCAAACATATATAAGGTATGACTTGATAGCCACCTGGTGGGGCTGGCAGGGCTCTGGCACATGCTGTGTAGGGCTCATCGCAGACTTCATCAGTCCTAGCCTTTCCAGCCAGTCCTGGGGTGGCAGAGGTGTATCTGGAGAAATTCACTGTCTCTCTCCTCTCCACCTCATATAAGCCACCTATGGGGCCCACCAACTTCATAGAGATAGAACTGGGAGCATAGTATTTGCCCTCCAGTTCTTTCAGCTATTTTACTAGCATGATGATATATACTCTAGTATAAATTAACATCAATCCTATCTATAATAATATTTGTTACAGTTTATGTCTAAATTGAATAACTGTGTGTAAGAAAATTATACTTATGTTTATAAACATACATGTATATTAACATATATTCATTTTACTCACAATTTTGAAGTATCTATATATACTTTAGGTAACTTTCAAATTATGTTTAAAAATTAAAATTGAACTGGAGAGACCATTTATGAGTTAAGGCATTTGTCTTGCGGCAAGTGGCTCACCCTGGTTCCATTCCCAGCACCACATATGGTCACCAGACCACCACCAGGATGATCTCTACGCATAGCCAGGAGTAAGCCCTGCTAGGAGCAGCCCCAAGCAAACACATAAAAGTAAATAAAATCATCAAAGTGGAATTTTATTATTGCTCTATTGTAGCATAACATGAAATTGATTTTTTTATGTGAGCAAACCGCTCAACTTCAGGAAATTTTGGAGCAAAGCAGGAAAGCCAATTTGGTTATGAACTCAAGCCTTAACTGCTGAAAAGTTTTGCCATTATTGTGATAATAAATGTACTTATAATTTTAATGGCCTCTAGAAAACATGTCAATATACTCATGAAAATATGGTCCAGGGGCTGGAGCGATAGCACAGCGGGTAGGGCGTTTGCCTTGCACCCGGCTGACCCAGGTTCGAATCCCAGCATTCCATATGGTCCCCTGAGCACCGCCAGGGGTGATTCCTGAGTGAAGAGCCAGGAGTGACCCCTGTGCATCGCGGGGTGTGACCCAAAAACCAAAAAAAAAAAAAAGAAAATATGGTCCAACATAAAGCCATCCATTACAGGCTTAATTTGCTGAGATGGTGTAATTGATTTCAATTTCAGTAGTCAACAATCAGTAAACTGTGTTCCTTGTTTAGGAAAACTTTACGTGCTTTGGCATTGCCAGACTACTCAAGATTAAATGATAAAATAAAGAAAATATTGCACTATGTCACACAATAATTATGATTATTTACTCTTTTCACCTACTTCTTTAAATAGAAAACCCATTTGAAATCAATAACATTAGTTACTGTTCTATATTGATATGCTCTTTAAAGTTGCTTCTAAACATGGAACGAAAATTCAATGTGGTTAAATATGATGGATTACACTATGAGTTCTCATGCAAGATTGCTACCTTATCACTGGGCATATCTGGGAAATGTACTTCCGTTCTTTAAATTTCAATGTTCTTCGTTTTAATAATAATATGTTTTAAAGAATGATTTAATGATAATAATAATACTTTGTAAATGTTTGCAGAAATTAAATAACTCAGACTTTTGAAAGACCATATTTGGTGCCAATGATTTAACCCAGGTAAAAGTCATTTAAGAAGTTAAGAAATTATTTAAGTGTAATATGTTAAATATTAGAGTTATGTATTTGTTCTGAGAATTAAACATTACTTTAAAAGAATATTTGTGGCCAGAATGATATGTAAAGTGGATAGGGCATTTGATTTGCATGTTGTCAACCCACGTTTGATCCCCAGCATCCTGTATGGTCCCCCTAGATGTACCAGTATACCCTAAGTGAAGAGGCAGAAGTAAGTCCTGAGCACAGCCAGATGTAGACCCAAAAAACAAACAAATAAACAAAAGAATGCTAACTTTTGCTTTATGCAAACTTAAATACAAATATTGTGGGCTGAAGCGATAGCATAGCGGTAGGATGTTTGCCTTGTATGAAGGTGACCCGGATTTGATCCCTCCACCCCTCTTGGAGAGCCCAGCAAGCTACCGAGAATATCTCACCCACATGGCAGAGCCTGGCAAGTAACCCATGGCATATACAGTATGTCAAAAACAGTAACAAGAAGTCTCATAATGGAGACATTACTGGTACCCGCTCAAATAAATCGATAAGCAACTGGATGACAGTGATATAGTGACAGTGATATGATAATGCAAAGATAATATTGAAAAATAATTTTGTCCAAACAAAGGCAAATGTAGCAAAATTTAAACATGTAGGTTAAATTATTCTTACAGGTATATTAGAAAAAAATATTTATTATAAAAGAAATGTATACTCTAGAAATAAAACTATGCTTGCATTTTCAGTTTGTGTTATCATCCTTTCAACAATAAACACTTCTGGCTCATGATACCATATACATAATGATACCAATGGTAAATACAGTGGATTTTTACTTGTAGATAATTTGTAGATTTGTAGATTTCAGAATCAATGTATAAAGTGTGTTAGGGTACACAGACTGTATGTATGGTATGTATATGTATATAGTGAGCAAGTCTATAATATGGTTGTGTTGTTGAATATGTGTAATATAGGTACATATATAGTTGATTGTAAGTGTGGGTTTTATGTCTGTGTTTGGGATGTATGTGAATGATCATAATTTTTCTTCTATATAATAATGTTTCTTATTAGTTTGCTATTTTGATGTTACCATAATATCCTATGCACATATTTATCTTGCAATATATTTGATATATATACAGGGGGGCGGGTGAGAGCCCTCCCTGCCCCAAGGAACCCAGCCCCAGCAGCTGACCTCCACTATTCCACTGCCACCATACTCCAGGCTGCTTTCCATATGCTTGGGCTGAGACTCACGCATGAGCAAAGTCTCATGGAACCCTGATAACACAGAACTTTGTGATCTTGGACCCTGGAGCAGAGATCATCTGCCTGCTTCCCCCAGTCTCTGGCCACCCAGGGATCACACCCATAAGCCACCTCCTGCCAGCACCAGATTACCTCCTCATTGGCCACCCTCCAGAACTCACAGCTGCTCCTCCCGGAAGGGAGCATAAAATGAGGCCCCCATAACCATGCCACCAAACTCTGAACCAGGGGTGCCCCAGAGTGGGGCAGGTTAGAGCCCTCCCTGCCCCAAGGGACCCAGCCCCAGCCGTCGACCTCCACTACCCAACAGCCGCCATGCTCCAGGCCACTTTCCAATGCTCAGGCTGAACCTCCTGCATGAGTGAACATATTCCTGGACATATCATAATGCATCATAGCGGGAAATATATATATATATATATTTATATTTATATATATATACCTCTTAGAGAGTCTGGTAAGCTACTGAAAGTATCTCGACCACACAGAAGAACCTTGCAAGCTCCCTGCGGCATATGGCATATTTGATATGCCAAATACAGTAACAATAATAGGTCTCATTCCCTTGACCCTGAAAAGTGCCTCCAATCGTTAGGAATAGTGAGTAAGGAGGTTGCTAAAATCTCAGAGCTGGAACAAATGGAGACATTACTGGCACCCACTTGAGTAAATAGATGAAAAAACAAATGAAAACAGTGATACCGTGATATTTGATATATTTTGCTACATGTTGCTTTTGATAATTTCCACACATTTGCTGTCTGGGATTGAACCTGGGTTGGCCATATGCAAGGCAAGTGCCCTACCCACTTTACTATCACTCCGGTACCCTGAAATATGATCCTGTTATATATTCATGCCTTTCATGGGAAAAGAAAATAGGTACAATCAGGGGACAATTGAAGAATTAGAGAGAAAGAGATCGTCAATGGCATATTAATTGCTTTACCATTTGCTTGATGAAACTATGCTTATCTTAGTCTAATATTTAGCCATGGTGACATCAATCTTTTGCAAGGTAAACTGTACTCATTTCACTCCATCCAGCCCAGACACGTTTCTTTTATTTCTTTTTCACACTGTAATCAGACAATACAGTATACTGACAAATGAGAGTAGAGAGTTAAGGAAAAGGAAGAAATTTATTCTTTAAGAACAAAAAAATTTTAAAAATCCCCAAATAACTGAATGAATAAGATGTACCATGAGAATAGAAATAAAGTCAACACCCCTGAGCATGGCCAGGTGTAGTTAAGAAAAGGAAATTAGAGTGAGGCAGAAGACAGGTAAATAAAAATAATTAAATATTAGAAATGAGTTGGGACACTATATTTTAGATTATATTTTCACAGTTTTAAAATATCATAAGTAAGTTGCATAATACTTTTGGCAGCTGATTTAGTGAAACAGATAGCATTAAAGTAAAAACAGATTGAACTTTACAATGAGCTAATTATTAGTGAAAGGAAATAACAGTTGTGCTGTAACAACTTCCATAAACGTTTGCACTCAAAAAGGACAGGAATAATGATGACCTATCAAAAAGCAATAAGGAAGAGAAATATACAAGTTCATAAACATGCCTTTTAAAAATCTTGATAGCAGGTATCATTAAGCTGATCATAATTTGTTACAACTTTCAGTGTCTATTTTCTTCTTTGTCGTAACTTAATAATAATTTTTAAAAATCAATAAAAACTGGTAATAATAGAAAGGCTAGATAGAAAATATGTTAACAATTTATCAGATATGAATGTAATAAAAGTACCCACTCAAACAATAATGATCTAGCAGAAAATAAGGAAGTTATTAAAGCCTAATACAAAAAATAAAGTAATTAAGTTTTTCTTTTTAAAAAATTAAACACAAAAAGCTTTAGTATTTGTTGGGGAGAAGAGTTCCCATCCAGAACCTATGTTAGGATATGTGGGGGCTTCCCAAATGGTCTTTTGGGGGGTCCAAATACACTATCAGTGGAATTAGGTTAACTAGTGACTATCAGTGAAAAACTACTTTAGCTAGACTAGTTGTTCAGTGCTTGGAACTGTGGGTTCAGAGCTGTTTGGGCTCTGCTTGCTGGAGTCTGTTCACTGTGGCCATCTCAGCAATGTACAGGGACCTCCAGGGCCTTACTGGCAATGCTCAGCTGACAGAATGCACCAGAACTTAGTTGTAGACATGAATATAATTGTTTTTTCTGCTTGTATAATTATTGATTTCTAGGGCAGTGGGCATAAAATTGGTGTCAGTGTCAAAATCTTTAATTATCAGAAATATTAACATATGTGAATAATGGGAGAAAAAATATTTGGCGGAGAAAAGACACTGAGAACAGTTAAATTATCCCATCACCAATCTTGCTAAATGTAGAGCAAAATACCTATTAATAGGATTTCCAAGCTCTGCCACCCTGACTGCAAAAAGTAGGTCACATTTACAACAACTCACAGCTTCAACTCACAGCTTGATACTCTACATTTGAGACTTCCACTGCTCACTCATGACTCCTCACTGCACTGAGATGGCATCATCAAACTGCATTAGAAGAGGCAGAGGCTTTGTGAATGAAAGTAATGCTTCATTTAAGGATGAAGCCTTTAATTACTGAAGGAAGACATTGCAATCCTGTGTTTCTCAGGTAGACGAGGGAGGCTGTGTTCCAGATAGAGATGCGGGGGTATGGTGGGGACTTCATTAGCCCAGATTGCTGAGCTGCTGTGATGAGAACAGTTGCCCTGGAGAATTGTTTAGAGCCTTAAGTCAACCTTGCATGAACTAAAAATAAAGAGTTATTGTATTAGCAGACGAAGAATTGGAGATTGTTTACTATTTCACTCTCCCTTTCCTGTGTTATGCTAACCTAGGTTATCCTAATTAATTAATTAATAACCTCTATTTTGACCAGGAATTCCTAGCATTTTCTTGGATTTTCAAGCCTGTAATATTTTCTACATTTTCTTTAAAGGTTCTGTATGTATGCACATAGGATGAAATGGGAATTCTGAATGGCAAGTTCTGCAGTTTCTGCTTTATTGCAAAAAGAGCTACTTCAGGCTGTATATCTCTGTCTATAGTTCTAGGTTTGTCAAGCACCATAATTTGTGTGGATCATAAGGGTGCGTAAGATCAGATGCTAGTTTTCTAATACTACTATAACTTTGAGAAGGTTGGTGTCTTATGATGAAAGATTCTGGAGGATAAACTAGAAGACTGTAAGTTGAAACAATTTAGATATACATATGTGTAAAAAACTAAAGCTAGACAATGAGGTGTGTGTACTTGAGGGCTCTCCGGGTAGCTCTGTCTCACTGCGCGCGTTCGGTGCCCCGGAAACGCTGTGTGTGCTGTCGGTCAGGGGCAGGCGATGGAAGGAAGAAGGCCAAACTGGTTGCTCGATCAGTTTATTTCATTCTCTCTCTCTGCTTCTCTCCCGGCTCTGGATCTCTCTCTGGATCTGTGGATCTGGCCCCCCAACCCACTCTTACAGCCTAGTTAAATCTCCCCAGAATGAGAGGGTTGGTGTCTACACGTAGGTGTGGTCACCATCAATAGGGTTGAGGTTCCTTTCCCTTAGGGGATGCTTCTCCTAGGACTTAATTCTCTTTCAGCAGGAGGATCCACCCAAGGGCGGATTCCCATGAGTGTGCTTCTCTTCTCCTCAGCCAGCAAACATATAAGAATTCACAATATTAATCATTTTGTATGGACACAATAAGAGATGCATTAAAGCTTATAGAATTGCTCTCCTGGGGCCATCTCAATCTCAGACTACAGTGCTCAGGCCAGATCAGTCTTTCTTATCCCTAGCAGAGTCCTAGTCTCATCATTACTTTTGGATAATGACAGCGTTTGTCTATGATCAAGCTCTTAACTTATAGTTAAGAATTAGGCACTTTGGCCAGGCCCATCTCGATGCCAGGGTAGCACACAACTCACCGCTTGCCCTGGATCCGTCCTGTCTCTCGTCGGGACCCTGCTTTTAGGGTGCTAGGAACTGAGGGCAACTGAGGCTTAAGTGGAGAAAGCAGATGCTCAGGAGGGAATAATATTCGAGGCCAATTAAATCCAAAGTTACAAAAGCATAATATTGTCTTCTCGTGTCCATATTAAAAGGACATTGCTTTAAAGTAAATTATTCAAAAGGCACAAGAAGAGGAGAAAGGGAATCTTAACTTATATAATATAAATTCAGTATCCTAGGAAGGTCACACTTTACAGATTAGCAGAGTCAGATTAAGGGAAAGCCGTTGATTAACTGTTTTGGGGAAGAGAGCATAGAGAAGTGATTATAGCTAACCAAGGGATGGGACACCTTGATGGGTGAAACTGGGGTAAGCCTAAACTCCGGGAAAAACCAGGACAAGCTACTCATGGCAAGGGGGAGAGGACAAAGTAATGTCATCCTACACATATGCCTAAGCCATATACTTAATAACTTCATCTTAAGTGTAGAGAGTCTCTTGCCCGCACACCTGGCTGTCTTCCCCAGGACCCCTCGGAGGGGATGGGCTCCAGCTTCCCTCCCCAACCAGAGCAGAGCTCCCGGCAGCCGAAGACCACCAGAACCTAGCCACAGCCATGCTCGAGGCCCCTCTCCACACGTTCGGACAGGCTTCACGCATGAAGGTACCAGCAGAGGAACCCAGGTGTGTGTAATCCCATCAATGGCCAACATCCAGAGCCTTAAAAGCAAGCTCCCAGAAGTGATATCTTGTAGCCTACTTCTCCCTCTGGGAGAAACTGGCAAGCTTCTGAGAGTTTCCTGCCACATGGGACAGCCTTGCAAGCTTCCCATGGTGTATTCATATGCTAAATCCAGTAACAAGCTGGATCCCATTTCCCTGACCCTGAAAGAGCCTCCAGTGTGACATCCTTGGGAGGGCCGGGTTGAGAGAGACTTCTAGGATCTCAGGGAAAGGACGAATTGAGAGGTTACTGAGCCCGCTCAAGAAATCGACGATTAACGGGATTTCATGATCGTGATCGTGACTGTGAAGCATAAATTTTAGTTATTTTGTGTAGTTCTTAGAAATGAGAAGAATGCTTTTTTGCATCCTCCAATTACCATTATTGAGGAATATGGTTTGTGTCATTAAGAGATACAATACTTAATGAAAGCAACTCTTTCAATTCACTCCAAGAGCAAATTCTCTAAGCCATTTGATTGACTTGTTATTTGAAACGAGTATTTTGGTATACCTGGAATCACTGTAACATGAGCACACTTTTTGTCCCCTCCTGTTTAAGTGACTCCAGAATCTCATATGTGTATAGAACACTTTCAGTTAGTTTTTTCAATTGTTGCTTTATGGTTCAGAGGATGATCTTTTTGTACCAATACGGCCTTTCTTGGGGTCCTCCACAAGCATAGAGTTCTGGACATGAGAGGTAATACAGGGGTTACAGCATATGCTTTGTATATAGCTAAGAGTGTGGGGCCTGGACAGTACCACATCCTTCAGTCCTCCATTCAACTGCCTTACAGTTTGTTAAAAATCAACCGAGATGCTAATTAATCTGGGAGCTAGGTTAGAGTCCATCTTCATTTTAGAATTTGCCAGATTGTAGAAGGGGGAAAAATGACTAATTTTTTACAATAAAATTCAATTCACTTTCTTGAACCTTAAGCATAATTTTTTTATTCCACAATCTGTTATAACTGTACCTTTTTATCTTCTTTTTTTAAAAAACAGTGAGGTGAATTTGTTTTATTTGGGACATATGGGAGAAGAAACAGAAAAAAAGAAAACACATGTCATTGAGAACATTGGTTTCTCCAAAGAAAGAAGATATTCCCATAAATAAAATAATTGTGCATCTCAAATTGGGATACTGGTCATTTTCAAAAGTAGAATATGCTCTATAAATTAAAGGGGAGACATATACACTCAGAATAGGGGGTTGTGGATGACTTCAAGAAGGAAAGCATCTTTAACCATGGCTTCTCCCAGTCTGGCTCTATGATATTATATCATTATGATACCAAGATGACATCATGACTTTTCAGGACTGAAAATCAGTATTTACAAAGACTTCTCCCACCAGAACTCATGACAGAAAGCTGCTTGGTCCATACCAGATGTGGAATATCCAGTATATTGTGGTCTCTGGGCATGTGGAGTTGCTTTCAAGGGCTCAGGTTACTCGTGGCACATTGGACCAAACATATTTGTACGTATATATACATTATTTCCCCAAACATCTACTTTCTAAAACCTCCTTATTCTGGTGATCTTGGCTGAGGCACATTTCAGCAACCCTGCAATACTACTTTCTCTAGAATGATCTTTCAGAAGACACTGTTGTCACTCTAACTCCGTATTTCTCTCCTAAATGTTCCCCTTGGTATCACCCCAGACTCTTTGTGTTTAGCAAATAACAGGGACATTTTCTTAGGATGCTTCTAAAGTAAAGCATTTTCTGTAACTACAACATATATCATCCAATTGACCTTTACTTTATGCTACTTTGTGGAGAAAAATGCAGGTTTTTCGTTTTCCTTGCTTTTACCTACAAGATGATAGTAAGCCATAAAATTCTGATTGTTACTTTTGGTTTTGAGATTGCTATAATTGACCTAGTTAACCATCTAGATAACTGGTAGCTCATCAAGGTTTTTAAATGTTCTCTTCCGACATTTCTTTTCTAGTTATACAAAACTAATAATTATGTTTGTGAAGTTGAGCATTGAAGACTATCTGCTTCATTGTTTTTTAATCTCTTCCTTACTTTTTTTGAGGTTGAAAACAAAAACTAACAAAAACAGAAAAATCCAATACTTATGCTACTTAATTTTGAAAACACAAGATCTCTACGAAGTACCATACTCTAAATAGCTATAGAAATGTAATATATAAGAAGACATGCCACATGCTATTCAACCCTTGTCTTTCTTACAGCATTAATCTCTATATTGTTATCTATTATTAATTCACTAGTCTTGATTTCTTTGTTAAAATCATCAATTAATATTCAATTAAATGTCCCTCAAAAATCTGTCACTAAGGAAAAGAGAATTATTGATCCTTTTTAGCTGTAAACAGACTTTACTTTGAGATACTCTTTAAGTTGATGCATGCATTAATAAAAGTAAATAAAAATAAATGATAACTTGCAGGTATAATGCTTGTGAACACATTTGCCAACATTTTGTTGGTGTGAGCTTATTTTCAAAACTGAAATCAACTTTTGGAACTAAAGGGCGAGGTTATAAAGCAGTTTCATGTTACTAATGTAGGTTACAATAGCTTATATTCAATTAATATAAAATGAATAATTGAAAGAAGAAAAGATTTATATAAGAAGCATGGGAGGCCACGGTGAATGCTCATCTTTGTATTAACATTTTTTATTCATATAGAAATCATCCCTTAATGTTCCTAACAAAATACTAAAGACTAATAAAATATTGGGGTCAGAGATTATGCAGCGGGTAGAAAACTTGTTTTCCACACAGCTAACTAGGGTTCAATTGCTGAGCCAGGGGTGAACCCTGAGGACCTCTGGTTATGGTTTCTAAAAGGAAAAAAAAGATTAAGATATAAGACACATTACCATTACCATATCAAGTAATACAGTTATACTATTAAATCTTATGTTAAACTTGTGCATATTAAACATTATTTAGTATGGAAATTTGCAAAGTTGGCTTTTAAAATGCAATATAGTAAGATGCAAAAATTTGTGGCAAGGCAACTTATGATTTTAATCACACTAAATATTTTTATGTATGTTTATTTATGTAGAAAAACATTACAAGTTTAATCACATAAACTGTTCAAATAGACTATTCCCAAATGTCATTTGTGACAAGCAAAACTTTCACTTCTAAACATGTTTTTCTTTGAAGATATTAAATGAATTAAATTTTATACTGAGTTTTCTCTACGATAATATGCTGTTTATTAATTGGACATCTTAGTGCATTAATATTCAGACATTCTGTAAATCATACTGCCAAATATAAAGTAGAGAAGCATAGTATTTCTACATATTTGTAAAACAAAAAAAGTGGAGTTGATAGGTTAAGTGAAGTAAAAAAGAAAAAAGAAGAATCAGTTATTCATATTATTTTAACATAACTAGAAAAGTGCAAAAGACTCACACTATCTAATTTAAATATAATTAGCATGACCAAAATCACTCTCAGATGAATGGAGAGCACACATTCACACTAACAGTAAAATCAACACATATAAGCAAATAGAATTTAATAAAAATAGACACCAGTGTATGGACTAACTACTATGTGGTAAAAGGTCATTGAGATTTATTAAAAAATAAACTAAATAGACCTCTTAATTTTTTTTTTTATTATTTACAATTATGTGAAAAAGCACAGTAGCACTGTTGTCCCATTGTTCATCGATTTGCTTGAGCGGGCACCAGTAATGTCTCCATTGTGAGACTTGTTGTTACCGTTTTTGGCATTTTGAATACGCGATGGGTATCTTGCCAGGCTCTGCCGTGTGGGTGAAATACTCTCCAAAGCTTGCCGGGCTCTCTGAGAAGGATGGAGGAATCAAACTCGGTTGGGCCTCATGCAAGGCAAACGTCCTATTGAAGATAAAATTGGTAATAGAATCATTCAATGAATTTGTAGCCTAAATACCCTGTTAAATAGATCATATTAAATTCTCTGATCAAATTTCCTGAGTTTACTATGAAAAATTAATTTTCTTATTTTTGTATGAAATAGAGTCCAAATTTGTGAAGAGAAAAGTTAGAAGTTTATTGTGAACTGTTATTTCGGTTGACCCTTCCTTCAAAAACTTCCCAAGCACTCCACAACGTTCATGCCTCGTTTCAGATTTTTTTTTGTCTCTTTCATGGACATTAGTCCACTTATCTTTTCCCTACATAAAAAAAAAGAAAAACTCTACATTAACACCAAATAATTACGTGACAGAACAATCCAATAGTGATTTATGTCAGACCCCTGTACACTTCTTTCCACTTAATATTATGTGCAAAGATACTGTGAAATCTTCTGATTTTATAGTATCAACAAGTGTACAGGAAATAGTACTCTATGGGACAATAAATTGATCAGTCAGAAATGGAAGCTACTAAATGAATAATTTAGTAAAAAAATGGATAATTATTTATCCAAAAATCCTTCCTCAGAAGCAAATGATTATATGGTTTAAAAGATAAAGGTTATGAATTTCAGCTTTTGATTGCAGTGGGTCTGACAGAAGATCCAGCTTGGTAGGGCAATTTTGTTGCCATTTCTTTTCTTTCATTCTCTGCCCTCCCCCTCAACACACACTCTTGTTTCTCCTTTTATTCATTTGTATCTTCTGAAACTGAGCCTTAATGAAGTAGGAACAAAAAATCTCTAGCTTGGGTGCTGCTGATATAAAACTATAAGATGCTTGGAACCAAGCCCAAGAAAACAAATCCAGTGAATAATATAACCTAATAATAATAATGTGTCATAGTTGTCACATGTAAAATTAGGGTTTTTATTTTGCTAAGATGTGAAATGGTGATACTTTGTGCCATATAATAGCATCATAGTGGACTTTAACTTGCACTTAATTGGGCAAGCTATAGGTGCAAGATGATGTGTTAAGAAATGCAATGAACATATTAAGGGAAAAGTAGTGGAATAAAGATAATTATAAAACTTGGGTTGGAATGGCTGTGATTGTAAATAACAGAGGCATAATGAAGGAAAAAGGTGAATCCATTGTAGTTAACTATCAACTCTAATATCTTATAAAAGCTGTAGACTGCAAGTAAATATTTGATAGACTGACTGAAAAATATTTGATAGACTGACTGAAAAATGAGGTCCAATATCCAATTATGAAGGGTGATCTTTATATGCAGTACTGGAAGTCATACATGTTACCACTGTACTAAGAAATTAATTTCTTTTTTGAAAACTAAAATTTGTGTTATTATTGTTGGTGTTCTTATTTTTCTTTCTCCCCCCTCCCCTTTAGAGACACCTGATGGTAATCAAGCCTTATTTCTTACTCTGTGCTCACAGATTACTCCTAGATGTGATCTGGGAACCATATCTAGTACTAGGATTTGAACCAGGGTGGTTATATCCAAAGCAGGAGCCAAAAAACCCTGTATTATCTCTCTTGGCCTACAAAATAAAATCCTTTATCAAATACACAAAATAAAATTCTTTACCAAATATTTATAGCTGTGGAATTTGGGAAAAATTGCATTAACTCTATGAAAGATGATTTTCTAAACTATTCAAAACACAATTTTTAAAAAAAACATATAATCATATGAGAAAGTTTTCATCATCACTTATTAGCAGGAAAATGCAAATGAAAACAATGAAATGTCACCTTAGACCAGTGAGAATGATACACATAAAAATTACTGGAAATATCTAGTGTTTGTTGTAATGTAGAATCAGAATTCTCATTCACTGCTGTTTGGTTCTGCTTTTATGGAAAATAGTTTGGAGAAGTCTCAGAAAATCAAGTAAAGAATTTCTGCTTATATGGTCCCACTTCTTGGTACCTGCCCCACAAATGCAAAAGCACTAATCCAAAAGCTATATGTAATCTTGTGTTCATTGCAAAGTTTAGTGTAATAGCCAGGATATGAAAACAACCTCAATGTCCAAAGACATACAAATTTAGAAGAAAACTAGACAATGTGTTTTACCCATAACGTGTGTGTGTGTGTGTGTGTGAATCTGTGTCTGTGTCTATTTCTGTAGTTGAATAATTATGCCACTGAAAGATGAAATCATGAAGTTTATTGCAAATGGAATGAAACTAGAATATATACACTGAGTGAAATTAGCTAAAGGAAAAAAACACAAGCACAAAATGATCTTACTTATCTATGTTGTACATAAAAACAAAGCAAGAGAGTAGATAATGCCAATTGATAAGCTCTGGGCATTGGAATACAAACTCAGAATTCCTGATCAGGGGAGGCGGAAAGTTGATTGACAGGATCTGACACAGGGGAAGGCAATGGTGGGGGTCTTGGGCACTTTGATAGTGGTGAGGTAGGGCAACCCTATACACTGTAGCACTGTCGCACTATCTTCCTATTGTTCATAGATTTGCTAGAGCAGTCACCAGTAACATCTCCATTGTGAAACTTGTTGTTACTGGTTTTGGCATATTGAATACGCTACAGGGAGCTCTCCAGGCCCTGCTGTGTGGGTGGGTACTCTCCGTAGCTTGCCGGGCTCTCTGAGAGGGATGGAGGAATCAAATCCTGGTCAGCCACGTGCAAGGCAAACACCCTACCCTCTGTGCTATCACTCCAGCATCCTATACACTATGCCCAAAATATTGGGGCCATTCCAAGCAGTATAATATCTTAAGTATAATAAATTTTCAAAACCAGATATACCTCCTATGTCAAAAATTAGTTACATGGAAGCAGGTAGAATGAGAAGCAGAAGGAAAAACATGTGACACTATCTCTTTTCTTATTTACTTATTTTTATTTTTATTTCAATTTTTTACTTTTATTTTTTTTTATTAGTGAATCACTGTGAGGGTACAGTTGCAGATTTACATATTTTCATGCTTGTGTTTTGGTCATACAATGCTCGAGAACTCACCCCTCCACTTTTGCCCATTTGACACTATCTTCAAATTAGCATATAGTCAAACTAACTGGCAATTGTTTTGTTTTGATTTTTTAAAAACATTAACTGACTGACTACCTTGATTTCGTATTAATGTTTTAGCTTGCAATATCAGATAAGCTTAATGCTTATGTTAGAAGTTTATTCTGAGAGATGTTATATATTAAATTTTTTTTGCTATCCTTGGCTCACATCTGGCAGTACTCAACATTTAGTCTTGGCTCTGTGATCACAAATTACAGCTGATGGGGTTTGGGGAACCATATGAGGTGCTGGGGATCCAACACAGATTGTCTGCTTGCAAGGCAAGGGCCCTATCCACTATTTCTCCAGCTCCAATTTTTGTTTAAATCAAAGAGTGCTTCCTTCCTTCCTTCCTTCCTTCCTTCTTTCCTTCCTTCCTTCCTTCCTTCCTTCCTTCCTTCCTTCCTTCCTTCCTTCCTTCCTTCCTTCCTTCCTTCCTTCCTTCCTTCCTTCCTTCCTTCCTTCCTCCCTCTCTCCCTCTCTCCCTCCCTCCCTCCTTCCTTCCCTCCCTCCTTCCTTCCTCCTTCCTTCCTTCTTTCCTTCCTTCCTTCCTTCCTTCCTTCCTTCCTTCCTTCCTTCCTTCCTTCCTTCCTTCCTTCCTTCCTTCCTTCCTTCCTATCTTCCTTCCTATCTTCCTTCCTTCCTTCCTTCCTATCTTCCTTCCTATCTTCCTTCCTTCCTTCCTTCCTTCCTTCCTTCCTTCCTTCCTTCCTTCCTTCCTTCCTTCCTTCCTTCCTTCCTTCCTTGTGGAGGAGGAAGCAAACCCTACAGTGCTCAGTGTTTGCTCATTGCTCTGTGCTCAGGAATCACTAATGGTGGGTTTGGGGGACTATATGTGGTGACATAGATCGAAGCTGTGTTGGCCAAGTGTAAAGCAAGTGCCCTGTCTACTGTACTATCATTTAGGCCTCTAAAGAGTGCCTTCTAACATGAGATGTGTATGGCTAACCATCCTCATTAAACTTAATTATTTTAGCTATATTTATGTGCAATTTAAAATCACTAGAAATTATGTTATATATATATTTGTTAATCTTATTTGTTAATTTTAAGTGATATAATCACCAAATATTTGTTTCAACTACCAATTGTTTATGCAACACCAAAGCTGGTTTATGTTTTTTTTAATTTTTTTTTTATTTTATTTTTTTTTATTAGTGAATCACTGTGAGGTACTGTTACATACTTACAAATGCTCGTGTTTGCATTTCAGTCATACAATGATTGGTCACTCATCCCTCCACCGGTGCCCCTTCTCCACCACCAATGATACCAGTATCCCTCCCCCCTGTCACTCCCTCCTTCTCCCCATCTCGCCTCTGTGGCAAGGCATTTCCTTTTGTTCTCTCTTTCTCCTTTTGGGTATTGTGGTTTGCAATAGAGGTGCTTAGGTATCTTCAAAGATGACTCCCCACTGAATAGGCAAGTGGAAACAGAGATAAACAAATGGGACTATCTTAAAATAAGAAAGTTCTGTACCTTTACCATAATACAAAGACAATCCACAGAATGGGAAAGAATATTCACCCAATACCAATCTGATAATGTGTTAATATCAATTATATACAAGGCACTGGTTGAACTCCACAAGAAGAAAATATCCAGTCCTATCAGAAAATGAGGTGATGAAATGAACAGAAATGTTCACAAAGAGGAAATCAGAAAAGGTACATGGCTAAAAGGTACATAAGAAAATGCTCTATATCACTAATCATCAGGGATATGCAAATCCAACCAACAATGAGATATCATCTCGCACCACATCCAAAAGAACAAAAGTAACGGGTGTTGGCACGGATGTAGGGAGAAAAGGACTCTCCTTCACTGCTGGTGAGAATGCCAACTGGTTCAGCTGTTTTGGAAAACAGTATGAATGCTTCTCAAAAAATTAGAAATTGAGGGGTTGGAGCAAGAGTCCAGCAGGGAGGGCATTTGCCTTACACGCGGCCAGGCTGGGATCGATTCCCAGCATCCCATATAGTCCCCTGAGCACTGCCAGAAGTAATTCCTGAGTGCATGAGCCAGGAGTAAACACTGTGCATTGCCAGGTGTGACCCAAAAAGCAAAAGCAAAAAAAAAAAAAAAGGTAGAAATTGAGCTCCCATTTGACCCAGAAATACCACTCCTGGGAATATATCCCAGAGAGGCAAAAAGTATGGTAGAAATGATATCTGCACTTGTATTTTCATTGCTGCACTGTTTACAATAGCCAAAATATGGAAAAAAACAGAGTGCCCAAGAACAGATGACTGGTTAAAGAAACTCTGGTACATCTACACAATGTGATACTACGTAGCAGTTAGAAAAAATGAAGTCATGAAATTTGCATATAAGTGGATCAACATGGAAAGTATCATGTTAAGTGCAATGAGTCAGAAAGAGAGAGACAGATATTAAGATTGCACTCATCTGTGGAATATAAAGTAACAGAACAGGAGACTAACACCAAAGAATAGTAGAGATAAGGACCAGGAGGTTTGACCTATGGCTTGGAAGCCGACCTCACATGCTAGAAGAAAAGGCAGCTCAGACAGAGAAGGGGACACCAAGTAAAGGGTGCTGGGAGGACCTGTTCAGGTTGGAAGCTTTCGAAAATGGACCATAGACCGAACACAATGGCCACTCAAAGTTAGTTTATGCAACCAAAATAGTCATTGGACAAGTTGGCAGTGTTTAGTCTTTCTGTTCCCTTAGCATATAATCTCTTAATAAGTCCACCATTACAGTGTTTGTTCATCTGATCTATTTTTAGCTCATAACCTTTTTGATTCTTTATCAATTCCTCCCTCTGTTACTCATAACATCATTTCCTCTAAAGACATAAAATCTCACTTGCTTTATGAAACTTTACAACAATGTTTAGATTCTTGTTTCTATTTGACCCACAGTTTTAAATCTTTAGTATTAACTAATAGCTCTGGAGAACTCAGTAGATATACTTTTAACTTAGGCTTCCTCTTGAAAGTGACTGCTTGACACATAAATTTTATTACACAAAATTAATCAGTATAAGAAATGCTTTTAAAAACATTTTTTAATAAATGCAATTTTGAGGAGAGTTGTTCTGGCATAGTAAATGCTCATCATACAAACATCTCATTGAGCTAACTGCAGGAAAGACACTCTTTCTAAGATACTGTTATAGATGTTGACAGGAAAATGATCATGAGCCCAAGCAAAGCAAGGTTCATCACACTGCCCTTTTGAGCTTGACAAGAAGAGGACATACTTTATAGCAGGGGAGGCCATAAAACTGGAGTTATTGGAAATATGACATTGAAAACTAAAATATGAATTGGTCTTTATTGTAAGAGCAATGAAAAATATTAACTTCTTTCAGAGAGGAAAGTTAACCTCAGTTTACTTTTGCACCTTAATTGAGGCAAATCATGTGCATAAAATTGTCTGATACAGTTTAATAATGTTTAGGAACATTACATAAAAAGTTATTATGTGAATTATGCTGATCTCAAATTTTTAGTTTTCATTTTGATAATATTTTGCTTTGGTATTCATGTTCACTAAGACCTTTGCGGCAAAACCTATGGGTTCCCATAATCTCCAATTATAATCAGTTAACTCAAATAGATGTCTTAATAGACAGCACTGTCCTCCCTTTGTTCATCGATTTGCTCGAGCAGGCACCAGTAATGTCTCCATTAGGAGACTTGTTGTTACTGTTTTTGACATATTGAATACGCCACAGGTAGTTTGCCAGCTCTGCCATGTGGGTGGGATACTGTCGGTAGCTTGCCGGGCTCTCCGAGAGGGATAGAAGAATCGAACCCAGATCATCTCTCCCTCTCTCTGCTTAAATTTCATTTGGGGGTCAGTGTGAGTAATGTTAGGCAGGAGAGAAACTATGGACATTGGTGGTGGGAAATGTACACTGGTGAAGGGATGGGTGTTGGAACATTGTAAGAATGAAACCCAATCATGAGCAACTTTGTAACTGTGTATCTCACAGTGATTCAATACAAATTTACAAAGAAATAAAATAAATTTCATTTTAGAAAAAGTTTTCTATGGAAAAGAAACTTATTTTAATTATTTCTATAAGTGTGGGTTTGGGCTGGAGCAATAGCACAGCAGGTAGGGCGTTTGCCTTGCAAGCAGCCAACCCGGGTTCAATTCCTCCACCCCTCTTGAAGAGCCCAGGAAGCTACCAAGAGTATCTTGCCTGCATGGCAGAGCCTGGCAAGCTGCCTGGGGCGTATTCGGTATGCCAAAAACAATAACAAGTTTTACAGTGGAAATCTTACTGGCGCCCACTCGAGCAAATCAATGAACAATGGGATGACAGTGATACCGTGAAGTGTGGGTTTATTTATTAACATGACTTGTTTAAATAATAAGCATACCTTTGATGGTTATTTGTGGTTAGTACTATATGTTAATCATATTCCAATTTAGATATCACTGAAATTTTAATTCACTGCCAAACATTTTAACTTGATTTTATTAACTAGAATTAGGTCTCCAGAGATTTTATTTCCACCTGCAGATATAGATGTGCTAAATTAGAAAAATCAAGTTATGGGAATGAATGAACTCTGACATTACAATAACCTTTTAGAAGGACATAAAGAAATGCAGGTTTCAATAAGTTTTAGTCTGTCTTTTCATTAAAACTGATCATTATCCACTGGGTAATCCATAATACCTTAATCTGTTCTAGGCCATCATTATTATAGATTTTTGAAGGTCATTTTTCATGTATTATCAACTTATATCTTCAGATGTGAAGGAGACATAAAACGTAAATGAGTGAGCTAAAGTTTTCCTAATGTGTCAAAGACATTTTCATTTCCATACTAGGCTTTCTTAGACTATCTATGCAGTATTAAGTTTGAGGTAGTTGATTTAGCTTTTAATCAGTGAAATCTTGTATAATTTCTCACATAAGTACTTTATTATTGCAGAGAATCAGTATAGAGTGATATGCTATATCACTGCACTGAGAATCAGCATAAAGCAATAAGTTGACTTGGAGCTATCTTAACTCTTATTCCTCCTGTTAATAGGCCAGAACAAAATCTTATTTAGACAGTTATCCAATTAAGCTCACCAAAAATAGTTTCTTTTTGACGGAAGATTTTTTTCTCCTTTAAAATACAAAGAAATATCTATGTAACACATTAGTGAAGGAATGAATAGTGAAAAAATGAATATTCCTGTACTTTCCAGAAAGTGCAGATTGAAAAGGAAGATTTGCTTGTTATATTTTACTCTCTGAAATAAGATATTTATGATCTGAATGAAAAGAGCAAGTTGAGGTATAGAAGTTCATATTAATTATGGAGAGACAGAACTATGAATGAGATGGGCATCTTGTTTTTTATGCTAACAGTTCAGACCCTAGGAGACCTTGGAGATGCCTCTGGTTCATATTTGCAGATTCCTTTTAGGTTTAGCAAGACTGTACCGTGCAGCATTTTTTGTTTCTGGAGTGTTGCTAGTTCTCTGTTTTCCTACATAGGAAGTAAAGTGGTTTCTGTAAAGTCAGTCTTCCCAAAGGCACAGTTAGATCTTTTCCAATAAGTGTGACCTCGGCATAGATAACTAAAGATCATTTGAGTCTCAGAGCACCTCTGCAGCACTGCCCCAATTAGTTAGGAGCATAGGTCATGTGAGAGTAGTGGATGTTTTAGGATTAAGAAGGTCCCTTTCATGTTTTATTCCTTTGCCTTTTTCTTAATCAAAGAAGTAATCAAATCACTCTGTTTTTTCTTTCTTTTTTTTTTTTTCAGGGGGGTTTGGGTCACACCTGACAGTGCTAAGGGTTTTCTCCTAATTCAGTGCTTAGGGGTTATGTGCAGTGCCAAGAATTGAACTGGGCTTGACCGTCTCTCTAGCTTCTGCTGGATGAGATTAAAAGAACCAATTGGATTAACTAGGTCATCTGACGAGTCCCAAACCCAAACTCTTACCATACATGATCTTGACAGATTAAAATGTTGTATGCATTGATTTTATAATTACCATCGCTGATGAAAGGGTGGAGGGCAATAGAGAGAGTGTTGTATGTTATCAATATAAGCACACATTGAAAAGCAGTAGTAGATAAGGATCTGGCTATAGAAGAGTTACATATTCAGTTAAAATTAACAAGTGTGCCAGGTAACACATTGATGAAATATGTTATCAGTTTAACATCAAAATGGACCAGAATTGGGACACTTTCTGAAGTCCACTGCACCTGTTCTGAATTCATCTCCAGCAAGGGTCAATGTGTCTATTACTCAGAAGAGATCTCTTTAACCCTGTAAATAAGCAATTGTAAAGGTCAGACTTTCAGTGTTAGCCTGTGTCCTCATAGCAAGCATCAGAAAACCTGTACCCTGAACCTCCAACTTAATTGGTTCAGAATCCCTATACTCTCCTTTTCTGCTAATTGAATTACTTTGGTGTTGTGATTTGGAGCCCCATTGCCAAAATGATATATGAAATTGGTTTAAATAACTCTCTGAAGCCTAGTGTGGTAAAGGTTAGAATAAGGTTGCATGGGTAAATGGTAGAAGTTTAGAGACAATTATGAATCAGTTTGCCTATTAAAGGAAGAAAGAAGAATTTCAGAGATCAAGAATAATTTGGCCATTCACTATAAGATTGAAAGATTATATATGTTAAAAAATGGTCAAAGACAGAGATAGCTTAATGGACTGGAGTGCATGCTTTGTATGTGGGTAGCCCCGGTTTAATTCCTGGCGCCACAAGTTCCCTTGAGCATTGTGGAGTGCTGCTCCTTAATCACTGTTAGAATTTATTCCTGAATACCACCAGGCGTGACCCAGAAAAGCTAAAAATGAAAAGAAAAGAAATACTAACCGTATTAAATCATGAGAGGGGTTGATTTTTCCATAAATCTAAATAATTTTTAAAGCACAACAAAAATAAAGATGAAAAGGAGAGAGCAAAAGAAAGGAGAGAGAGGGAAAGAGAGAGAAAGAGAGAGAGTATGTGTGTGAGCGAGAGAGAAAGAGAGAGAGAAGAGAGAGATAGAGAGAGGAGAAAGATGTTATAGTTACCAGTACAGGGATCAGAACAAGTATAAGAGATAAAAGGAAGAAAAAAAGTATAGAAAATAGAGAAAAGGAAAATTCAAAAATAAAAGAGCATTAGAAAAAGGTATTGGCCTTGTAAAGGATAAAATTGCTAGAACTGTATTCAGTTAACAGCATGCTCACTACATTGGCAAGTCTTTTTTTTCTATGCTCCCTCTATTAATTGCCTTTTCTATAAAGAATTTCAATGGATGATGCGGGGCTTTTCTGGTTCATTGCTCAGTGAACAAAGGCAGACTTATTCTTTTAGGTGAAAAGTTTTTGAATTGTTAAAAAGTATGCAGGTAACTGAACTGCCAGAGAGTACAAAGTTCTACTTGCGAACATATTGCCAGAGATGAAACCAGAATAACTAGGAAGTATTAAGCAATGAAGATCTGCTTAAATGTGTAGGAGTGTATAACATAGCCATGAGGAATCTTGGAAGAAAATGCTTTTATATTGGTGTACATTGTTAAAGGGAATGAATAAAGGAATGGAAGAGAAAAAAAAACATTAAAAGATCAACACTATGACAGCAAAATTTCTACTTTTAGACACAGGATAGTTGATAAAAAATTTTAAGCACAAAATAATTGTTTTTCTTCATTCATTTTATATATGTTTGTTAAATATTTCACTCTTTTCTAAGACATGGAAAATATAAACATGAGTCAAACAACATCTAAGTACTAGAGTAGGAGAGATATTATAAATGGGTAGGGCCCATGCCTTACAAATGGCCAACCAACAAGGGTTCAATCCCTGGCACCACTTCTAGTCCTCCCCAGCCCTCCAGGAGGCATACCTGTGCACAGATTAAGAGGTAAGCCATGAGCACTGCCAGCCTGGTTCCAAAACAAAAACAGAGACCTAAGCTCTCATAAGGTTTTACTTAGTCACATGTCTTATTCCGAAGTAATAAAGAGGCAGTACAAGTAGTTAAGATAATAAATCAACAGTTCCTGCACTCATCACATTTGAATATAAAATATGTGAGTTATTAATTCTGTGACCTTGAGTAAGTGACTTCCCTAAACTTTGTATACTTGTAAAACAGGGATAATTAATGTTAGCTCAAAGGGTTCTTATGAGAATTAAAATTGAGTGAGAAAAATATAGCAGTTCATATAGTGCCTGGAGCTTAACATCCATTAAATGTTAACTTACTATTATTGATATTTTCATTACTATTATTTAGAGTCCATTGTGTGACTGAACTTTTATTAAACAAGCCAGAACTTCTATATATAAACTAAGATGACTGTGACTAATATCGCTTGCATTTATTGAGTGTGTCCTGAAGAATGGAGGTAAATGGATAAAGAATAAGTATTTTTTAATGTAGAAAGCAAAATAAAAAATAAACCAGATTTTTCATTCAAAAGATAGAGGTTCTAGAATTTTAAAACATATACAGTTAAATATCATCTTCTGTACAAGTTTAGTTAATATGAATTGTGGACTCAACATGCCAGTATTTTATTCATTTTTAGCAAAGGGCATTATATAATATAATGCATATCAAAGTCTTGCATTCTTACATTGAACTAACAGATGATCAATTTAATACTTAATCTCAAACTGCTAAAAAAAAATAAACAATTATAACACATTCTAAATTAGCTTTATTCAGAATTTATTTATATTAAGATATTAAGTAGCACTATAATTAATAAACTTAAAATATGAAATATGATATTTCTGTAAGACTGATTATTATTTAGCCTAATTGAGTGTCTTAGCAAAATCAAAAGTATACAAACATAAATTAGTCTTGTGTTTAAAATTGTATTTATTATTTTGTATTCATGAAAAAATAATTAAATTTTTAAAAACTATTCTTTCTGAGAATCTTCTATTTTCAAAGGATTACCTTCAGATATAGGTACTATTTTCTGCCTCCTAATGAGATAGTGCCTCAGGGTAAGTAAAGAATCCTGAAACACTGAGTCAGTTTTCTACTGAAAAATTATACTAACTATCTCCGTTAGTTTCATATTACCCAAGTTCCCAAATAGAACTGCCTATCTTCAATTTTTTTTAGTTTATTTTAAGCTCTTAGATATCAGCACTGTTTTCTTAATGAGCAAGTGCAAATACTCTTAACAAACAAGCTAGTTAATAACCAGTGAAATTATACCTATTTGTAGAAATTTTACTGTGTTGTTCATGTATAATTTAAATATTATAGTATTTTTTCTTTAAAATTAAAGTGGAAGAAATTATTGTAGCTTTCCCCATTGCCAGTATCTCAGAATATGTTGTATGATGTAATTCCTGGAAACAATTAATTCAAGAATATAAATGTTGTTATTGTCTTTACCAAAGCAAGTTCTATTTTAAAGTAATCAATCCACTTGTAATATGAGACAAAATTGTGCTTTTTAGAGATTCCTGAGGGATTTAAAAAGGAGATTACTTTTAACAATGTAAATTATTATCTTCCCTAAGTGTGGGTGGGCATCAGAAGTATTTTGAAGAAAAAATTTGTCCTGAAAAGTGTAGAAAAAAATATGCTTGGAGGGCAATAAGAATCCAGTCATCACTCATTTCATTAAAAAAAATTATAACATTAGGGTTTCTTTCTTCTTCATTTTTTTCCGAAGAATTTTGTATAGAGATTGAAAACTTTTTTTAGTGTTCAGCACCTAATTTGAATGTAAAAGTTTTATAAGGTGGTATAAAAATATTTAAGGCGAATGTGACTAAATATTTTAAATGAAGTGCTATGCATCTAGAATTTCTGATATTTTCAACTCATAAGTAGAATTAGAACTTTTGTCAGAGTATTTATGTTTGATCATTAGAATACCATTAATCCTGTTCTTCATTTGTATCTACAATGATGAAGAACATTCCAATTCAAATAAAAGAATGAGAAGTGGATAGGAGGGTATTTATATATGTTATATGTTTGTATAATATATTTTATAACACTTTTTCTGGTGTCAAAATTATCTAGAAATTACTAATGATATTCATAGTTATTTTTCTTGTAGTAGATAATTATTCTTGGGTCTTGAGAGACAGTATAGCGGGTAGGGTGATTTCCTTGTACAAAGACACTTTAAGTTTGATTCCCAGTAACACATATGGCAAACTAAGAACTGCTCTGAACACAGAGCCAAGTGTAAACCCTGAACACTACCAGATGTGGCCCTCCAATAAACAAACAAATCACACACTTGTACATACATACACTCACACACAATGCAATTGTTTGGATACTTGATATTAAATTGTTCAACCTAGGGAAAATAAACTCAGCATCAGTTCTTGAATTAACTACTTCTTATAATATGGAGCTTTGATAACTTCACAAAAATACTATTATTTTGTATTAACTAAGAAGATATCTCTGTGAATGGAATATAGCATTCTCTATGCCAATAGGTGAGAAACAGAGAAATGTAAATATAAAAATAAGAAAATTACAACAAATTTGTTGGTATTGTAAGCAACTGGGATATATATATTTTTTGATAAGAATTTGCACAAAAATAATAGAGCTAATAAAATTCCATTTATTTTTCACAAGGTTACCTAGATAACTTTGTAATCATAGTCTTAGGTTGCGGTTAGAAAAAGAATATAAAAGATAAGGCAAAGCACGTGCCTTCTGTGCAACTGAGTCCCGTTTGAATCCCTGGTACTACATATGCTTACATAGTGCCAGGGTCACTCCTGAGCACGAAGTAAAGAATAGCCACTGAGCACTAGTGGGGGTGGGCCCCAAACAAACACAATAGTAGTCTGCATCATAATTAGGATTATTGTGCTAAATATCTTAGAGAAAATTAATTTTATGAGGTTTTTGTGGTATTTTAAAGAGAGGAAATTTTACATAGAATAAAATACAGTTAGCTTCAGTCTTTCTTTCGAAGAAAGTAAGTTATACTGTCCCTGGAAGAATTTGTGTTACAATAGTAATATCAGGTGGAAGTTGATATGCTTTCTATTTGTTTGCTTAAATAAGGTGATTTCCAGGGTGTACATATTTTTCTAAAATGGAGTATAGGCCAAATATGATTGGGAACTTCTGGGTTAACGGTTTTAAATGCTAAGCTATTTTATAACATTTATAACATGTTATTTTATAATGTTGTTTTCTTTATGTGGGGCTGGAGCAATAACACAGCAGGTAGGGCATTTGCCTTGCATGGGGCTGACCTGGGTTTGATTTCTCCATCCCTCTCGGAGAGCCCAGCAAGCTATGAGAGTATCTCATCCACACGGCAGAGCCTGGCAAGCTACTTGTGGCATATTTGATATGCCCAAAACAGTAACAACAGGTCTTGCAATGGAGACATTACTGGTGCCCGCTCCAGCAAATTGATGAGCAATGGGATTGCAGTGATACAGTGATTCACATATTGACATCAGCAATACATGTCATTCTAAAAATATGTAAAAACACAGATAAAATTAGATTTGGTAAACCATAGGTTATCCTTTATTATTAATTTCATAAGGGTTTGAGTTTTGTTTAAGAAATGATTAGCATGCCTAAATTGTCATTGTCATTTATCATTGTCATCCCATTGCTCATCAATTTGCTCGAGCGGGCACCAGTAATGTCTCCATTGTGAGACTTGTTGTTACTGCTTTTGGTATATCGAATATGCCATGGGTAGCTTGCCAGGCTCTGTTGTGCGGGGAGATACTCTCAGTAGCTTTGGGGTTCTCTGAGAGGAACGGAGGAATCGAACCTGGGTGGCCTCGTGCAAGGCAAACACCCTCCCCATTGCACTATCACTCCAGCTGGCATGCCTAAATACTATTGAAAATAGTCAAATATTTTGCGGGGGCTGGAGAGATAGCACAGCGGGTAGGGTGTTTGCCTTGCACGTGGCCGAGCCAGGTTCAAATCCCAGCATCCCATATGGTCCCCTGAGCACGGCCAGGGGTAATTCCTGAGTGCAGAGCCAGAGTGCAAAACACCCTGTGCATTGCCAGGTGTGACCCAAAAAAGCAAAAATAAATAAATAAATAAATAAAATATTTTGCTTACTACTATGTGCAATTCAGCACCAAATTAAACGTTCAATTTTGTTGGGATGTTCAATAAAACAGTGGATATTCAAAAGTTTTTAAATTTTAACTAGATCTTGCATTTTCTTAAATTAAGGAAATTATCTAGACTTAACATTGTTTCAATTTTAATACTTACTGAAAATATATTGTGAAGAAAAATATTGAGTATGCTGTTCTGTACTAGATTAAGAAAGGTTAAAAACACTATTATTCATCATCACAAATGGACATTTATTTATTTTAAATGATGTGTTCATTTTTTTTCTTTTTGGGTCACACCTGGCGATGCACAGGGGTTACTCCTGGCTCTGCACTCAGAAATTACTGTTGGTGGTGCTCAGGGGACCATATGGGATGCTGGGAATCAAACCCGGGCCGGCCGTGTGCAAGGCAAACACCCGACCCGCTGTGCCATTGCTCCAGTCCCTGATGTGTTCATTTTATGATATTTATTTTTTTTCCATTTGCCTTTCCTTTAAGTTTTGTTGCATCAAGTAATACAAAAACAATGTTTTATATACCTGCTAAGAGGGTGTGGGTCAAGTAGACTGGGGGATTGGAGGGAACCTGGGAATATTGGTAGTGATATTGATGCTGGAATATTGTATGCATGAAACAAACTACAAACAAACAGCTTTTTAAATCAGAGTGTTTCAATAAACATTTCTGAAAAAAGTATTATAAAGAAAAACATGAATACCAAACATTCTATATCTGATACTTGCTTCATGTTGTATTGTGATTCAATGCTATTTCCATATTTGTTTTATTGTTATAGATACTTAGGCAACATAAAAACTTACGTTTGACTTAAAACTGTGTATAGTTGGCATATAAAGCTGGCATAGTCTTAGACACCATTTCCTAGTTTTCCTTGCTTTTATCTTGGACCATTTGAACACTTATCAGTGCAAGAGGCATGAAAATGTTACATGTCGTCTTTTAGTTGAATAATTAGAAAACAGGTTTGCTTTTGTTTATTTCCTTCATCTTAAGTTGATAGGCAAAATCGCTAAGGTTTTAAAAGATTAAGGAGCTAAAGAAGATAAAATCTTATGTTTCATAATTATCGCATGAGAAAATTCACTTTCAAACTATGAGTAGCTGTATGGACTATTGCATGAATAGAAAATAAAATATAAAGTTTGAATTTCTAAAATAATTAGCATTATTCTATTAGAAATGTAAAATTAAAAGTGACACACTTTAAATTTATATCATATACATTAATAAATCATATTTAGAAGTCTAAGTATGTATTTAAAACTCAAAATTATTTTCTATTTAAGTTATATGTTTTATATAATTTTTTATGAGCAGCTAAAATTATAATTCCTTCTATTGACTTAGCTATTGATGTTTATATTTTTGTCGGTGAAAGCAAGAAAATAATAATTATATCAGAAACCTTCTCAGAGAGGCATTTGATGTACATGTATAGGTTTATTCTGAAAAGACTAAAAAGAAAAAATTATCTTACTTATGTAATACACTATGTATACATAATATACTATAAGATTTTACATTTATTGGGCCAATGTAACAGTATTTTGGACTGTTCTTATATGTACATATATATGCACATATATATATATAATCACTAAAAAGGTTGACAATATATTTGTCCAAAAAGATCTTAATATTCTATTAATTACCAGTCACACTGCTTGTGATGGTAGCAATCAAATAGTCTTTATCCTTGCCCTCATGCTTCTTAGCGGTTAGAGTCATTCATTAAATAAAATCGAATGCACAGAATGTTGCAGAGAACAATTCTCACAATTGAAGGATAATTATTGAGTACCATGAAACAGCAAAGACCAAACACCTAATTGAGATGGCAGCCTCTAGGAGGGCCTGTTTAAGGAAATCCAGTTAAGGTAATAGCAGAAAAACAATTAGGAATAAAGAAAGAGCATGTCAAGCGCAGGACAAACATTTGTAAAGATTCTGAGTGGAAACAGGCCTCTAATTAAATTGGAAGGAATGAAAGAAAGTCATGTATCAAATTGAATAATAGCAAGAAGTAGTATAGAAGAATGTTAATGAATATGTGTTATTTTATTTCAAGTGCATGGGAAAGCCAAAAGTCTGGAGACTGAATTTTTTATCTATTATGGTTTAGTAATACTTCATACACTGTGACAAGCAAAAAAGGAGTTCAGGTTAGTATTTTGAATTACAGATTGCTTGGGTAAGAGTTGATGGTGTCTTGGAGTAGGTTATGATCTATCATTGGACCTAAAAATAAGTAAAAGCTTACATCTTTACATTTCTTTTGGTTGGGGGGGGGCACATTTGGTGGTGCTCAGGACTTTTAAGACTTGCTGGGAGCAACACTAGGTGCTTAGGATTGAATTTGAGTAAGCTAGAAATAAGGCAAGCCCCTTACTCTTATGCCACCTATCCAGAACAAATATTTATATTTTACCTCTGTTTTGGTGGCATATGTGACTCTGTTCTAGGAGTTGCATATGTTTGGTTTGGAGCCACACCTGGTGATACTCAGGTGTTATTTCTGGCTCTACACTCAGGAATTACTCCTGGCGGTGATCAGTGGACCTTATGGGATGCTGGGAATAGAATCTAGGCATGCTGTTGTTTTATATTCCGCAGATGAGTGCAATTCTTCTATGTCTATCTCTCTCTTTCTGACTCATTTCACTTAGCATGACACTTTCTATGTTGATCCACTTATATGCAAAGTTCATGACTTCATCTTTTCTGACAGCTGCATAGTATTCCATTGTGTAGATGTACCAAAGTTTCTTTAGCCAGTCATCTGTTCTTGGACATTCGGGTTTTTTTCCAGATTTTGGCTATTGTAAATAGTGCTGCTATGAACATATATGTACAGATGTCATTTTGGCTATATCTTCTTAATGGGGGGGAGCTCATATAAAATTTAATAGAAGTAGATATAAAATAATAACTTGGGGTTATTATTATTACTAGAGAGATTACTATTTTCTTTGAGACATAGTGGGGCAAAATATAGGTTTAGAAGTTTCTAGTTAAATGAGGAAAAAAAGTAAACTGGCATCAGGAATAAGTATTTATATTTATTTGCCTTATGAAAGTTTTATGAAAACTGTTTTTGCTCGTCGGTCCTAGTTTTCTTTTCCCATAACTTTTGTGTTGATGTAGTGCATAATATCAGGTCAAATTAGAGAAAAGTCTAACTGTAATTATTTCTTGACTCTTTCATACTCTTTTCAATCTGTTTTCTGTGTTATTTATAATTATTTTGGAGGCATCATGGATTTGGATGCTGGAGCAGATTCTTTGTATGTAATAGTCCCACTGCAGTTCCTGGCACCATGCTGTCCCTTGAGCATTGCCAGGAATGACTCTGGAGCACAAATGTGGGAGCAGGCCCAGAGCATTGCCACATATATCCAAAAAGTCAGTCTATCTCTTTCTGTCTCAGTCTCAATACTTCTCTCTCCTTATCTCTCAATCCTTCTATATTTTTCTCTTTCTCTCTCATCTCTCTCCATAAATTATATGTATATATGTATGTTTGTTAATAGAAACTCTGAATAATTTATTTTAAAAACATTCAAAATGCTTAAGAAACAAAGGAACATGTATAATTAATTTTAGTATAATCAGTCCATAAGCTCTGACCTGAATTTTAAACTATCTTTTCAACATGTATCTTGGATAAAAAATTTGGCTCTGTTCATTTCTTTTTTTCTTTCAAATTGTTGCTACATTGATTGATGTCTTATTAGGTACTAAGCATTACTCTAGGGAATTTACATTTATTAAGTAATTTATAATTTAAAATTGCATTCATAAATAGATATCATTATTACCATGATTTTATAATTAAGAAACTGAGGAGACAGGATCAGAAACTTAGCAGAACTGAATAATAATATAGTGATGTTCTAAGGAAGTAAACTTCATTTAGGGAGAAAGGTTGGGTAAAAATGTTGTAATTACTAAGACTTATAACAATATTTGAATATTTATAATAATAACATACTTCATGACTACACAATTTGATTTTTTTATGGGGATGGGGAATGTGGGCCACACTTAGAAATGTTTAGAGCTTATTTCTGGCTCTGTGCTTAGAGATCACTTCTGGGTGCTTGGGATTAAAATATTTTATTAAATAAAAATTACCATGGTGGTGAGCCAACTCTTATTCATATCACATCCACTGAATTTCATATCACTACTTGGCTCTGATATGAGTTATGTTTAAAAAAATTATATTCATTATGTTTTCTCAAATGTATTAAATATTATATATTAGTCAGTGCAGTAAATGCAATATACATATACACTTATATGCAATATATTCCATACACATATACACTCACATATATATATGCAATGTACAACATACATATACACTCACAAATGTAACACCTTCCTATAAGGATAAGGGCAGATAAATATTGTATCACATGAATAGTTGTTTTATTTATTGTTGAAAGTGTCTTCAAAAAACATTTAAAATGTAGTTTATTGTGCTATGATTAAGTATTATTGCTTATATTGCTCATAATTATGCTAAGTAGAGTAGTGACTCCAGGATATATAACTAAAGTTAAGTAGGGTGTTATTTTTTATTGAGGGTGGCATCTAAACTGTAATTGTAATGGTTTAATTGAGCATCAAGTTCACATGATGCTTATAAAGCATGAAGCAGGTGTGCAGCTCTGTAATCCTTGCGCACCTAATTCTTATCCTTTGCATCACTGCTTCAATCACTAAAATCCTGATTTTTACCATTTGTGTGTGTGTGTACTGCAATTTGCACCTGTGACCAATCTTTTTAATTTTCAGGGAAGCTACGGTAGAACAGTTTGATTCCACATGACAATATATATTATATTTCTTTAGAAATTCTCTTGAAAATGCCATTACCACAAAAGCCAGGCTACTTTGGGTACAGTTTTAGTTGCATATACTTGTTTCCAATTTTGGATATTCATAGTAGACAGAAGCAATTTTAGAATAAGTAATTTGATATAATGAGAATATTTAATTGATTAAATGTGTTTTAATTCTGTTTTAATTGTCATTAGACAAGATGTTTCTTTGTAGTATAATTATTTAAATTACTGTTTTGTGAAAGGAGAAACAACTAGGAATAGTACTCCATTTTTAAGAATACATACTAACTCCTGAAGTTTCGGAATTGCTAAAACTGTAATCTCTACCATGATTAGTCTAGTGTTTCTTAAGAGGTAATATGGTTATTTCTGAGTAGATACTATAGCTCAGTGAGAAGATGAATGAGTCAGTACTTAATGAGTTAGAGATATTTATTTGATATTTATGTAATTATTTCAGTTCTTGTAGTGATTTTACAGAATAAATCTTTTTTGTATGGAGCTATGAAGAGGTTTGATTCGAAAATTGTCATTGAATGGTACTTAGCAAAATTATATGTGCGCTTGAGACAAAATAATTTTTCACATATTTTTCAATATCAAGGCATGGCTATTATATTCTTTACTCATTAAATTTTTATGAGTTTTTATTTTTCTAGTTATTATTAGAAAATTAAATTCTAATGTCATGTTTTATATATTATGAAAAATTTTATGAATTTGAACACTAAAAAGGCACAAATAAAAATACTCTTTGTAGCGTCACCTACTATAAGTTATAGTCTTAACTGAGCTACTTTGGTCACAAACGTCAAATATTTTTTCTGAGCCTGAAATTATGAACCAGGACTGCCTTCGCAAATTGAGATATATGACTCCTTGACTCTATGCAAATATATTTAGCATATAATGAAATATTATGATTGCTAGAAATACTTAAGCTTATGATAACAAATACTGTATTTTGCATTTATATAATAGATTATGTACAGACATTCAAAATTTTGTTTATTTGATTTAGAGCTTAATTTTTCCTTGATCTCTTTTACTACTCACTGACATTAGTATGCAAAATACAGCTTACATATTTCAAATCCAATGAGTTCTTTAAGCGTATCAGTTGTTTTCTTCTATATATTTTACTATCAGGGTTTTGAAATCTAAGCTTTTAAACTATTTTATATTAGCTTTTGCAGATACATATAATGATTATAAAATAAGAAATAGTGAGAAAATCTTGATTTTTGTAATGAGTTAATTATCCATGTGACCACATTAATTGACTTTTAAAAAATAAAATATTTGATTAACTTCTTTGATAAATATTTTGAATAACAAGTAATATAATTGAACACATAAATCAGTACCAATGAGTTCATTATTATGAGACAATGCACATCCAATAAGAAAAGAAGGCAAATGTCAACTACAAAACTCCTTTTTTGCTTAGTTCCCATTTAAAAAAATTAGTGACTTTTTTTGCTAAATCATACAAAATAAAATGTTTTCTTTGTTATTTCATTTTCACTTTTCATGAACCTTAATATTGAAAGTAGCAATATTTTGCTAATATTCTGTTTACAGATTTTAGTCAATTAAAAGAACATATCAAGAGCAGTCTTTTGAAAATGGTAGACTGTGGTATTCTGGAGCCACCTTAGTCTCACAACCAACCTCCATCAATTTTGGAAAAACTGCATTTGAAAGAAAATGAGACTTAGATGCAGAGATCAACATTTTCAAAAAGGAAAGTACCAAAAATCACTGGAGGAAAAGTGAACGTGAGACAAAGTTCTTCCTGAAATATAGGACACTGGACCTTAAAATTGGGAGCAAACAATGGAGAAAACCTGTCCCTGGGGACCAATATTGGTGCCCAGAACCTTATTACAAAGAGTATATTCATTCAGGTGAAAAGCAGGGGAGATTTTTTTTTTTTTACAAAGAGAGAGAGAGAGAGAGACAGAGAGACAGAGAGACAGAGAGTCAGAGAGACAGAGAAACAGAGAGACAGAGACCGTAAGAGAGAGGGGAGGGAGGAAAAGAGAGTAGGTGAGAGGAGGACATAGACCTAAGTACAGAACTTAACATTTGTGAAAAATGAAAATCTTGGCAAAAGATTTCATATGAGCTAGACATAGAGTCAGTGGTTAAGAGATAAATTGCATATGCCAGGCCCTGGGTTTGATCCTAGCACCACAAAACTACAGAAATAAATATAAAAGATTTTCTTTTTCCTTTCTCTCTTCTTTCTCCCCTCCTTCTCTCTGCTTCTTTTATCCATGACCTTGTCTCTTTCTCCCCTCCCCCCTCGCCTCCCCTCCTCTCTTCTCTCCCACACAGTCCTGGTGGCCTCCCAAATTAAAATAAAATAAAATTCTATTTGAAGTAGGTTTTTCCCCTTTATTTTTTTTTTTTGTTTATTGTTTTGGAACCACGCCTGACTGTGCTCAAACTCTGTGATCAGGGATTTCTTCTGGCGGTGAACAGAGAACCATATGCAGTTCCAGGGATAAAACCCAGGTCAATGGCATGCAAGGCAAGCTCTTTATTATTCAAATTTAAAATATAAAAATATTTGAAGCAAGAGGATAGTTGGAAGGGCTGGAATTCACGGCAGGTCCCAGAGAACCTTCGGGTCTGGCTTGGTAAGCCCAGCACAAAGGTCCAGGAAACACAGAGATCTGCACTGTCAGTCCTGCACTTTTTAGCACAGTATTGTGCGAAGGACCCCAGGCACTGAAGCACCTCTAGGGCAGAGTCTAGTTCAAAACTAAAACAAAATAACTGAAGAAACACATTCCATCACACCCAAGTCATGATGTTTTTAAGAAGTCAGTTTCAATAGCAAGGCACACAAAATAAATAAAATTAAAAATGGGTCTGCATGACACTAAAAGGTGCTGCAGAGTGATAGAAAAACTAATAGGTGAAAGTGTCCTACTGAAGGGAAGAAAAGATTTTGTTAAAATATGAAAATGTCCTATTGAAGGGAAAAATATTTTGGTATCTTACACTTAACAAAGTGCTAATATACAAATTAATTTTTTAAAAAACTAAACTTCAACAGAAATATGAGTAATAATATGAACAGTTCTTCAAAGTAAGCATGAGGATGACAAATGGACACATAAGAAAATGCTCATCACTTATTATCACTTGTTAACAAAAATTTGCAAGTTACCATCTCATATCTGTGAGAATGGCTTATCTTCAAAACAATAACAATAAAACAATCAGAAAAAATTATTAGCAAGGGTCCACAGAGAAGGAAACCCTGATACAATGATCCAGTGGACATTGAGTGGAGAGAGGACTGTTGGCTCTCTGTAAACGTTCAAGAATCAGGGATGCTATCTCTTTTGCCAAGGAATCAAAAATCAGATGGGCCGGACATGTAATGCTATTCAGAGACAACCGCTCGACTAGAGCTGTTAACGAACTGGATTCCACAGAACATCAGAAGACCGTGTGGCTGCCCACCAACCAGATGGTCGGAATTCTTCGTCAAATCCCTCAATGAATGGTTTGAGGCTCTTCCTGTTCCTGGAGCAAGCAGATATCATTGGGCTGAACTAGCACATGACAGGGACAAATGGCAACTTCATTGGTGCCCACTCGAGCAAATCGATGATCAACGGGATGGCAAGTGATACAAGTGAAGAAGTATTTGTGCAAACAATGCTATGAAGACTCCTATAAAAACTTGTAATGATATGTGATCAGTACACATTAAATACATGTAAATTATTTATTTTTATGGCATGTTCAAGCTTGCAGTGTTATTAAAGGCATACTTATTAAAGACAGAAAAAATATGAATATCTAATATTTATTTACCTTAAAAATGTGATACTTTAAATAGTAATGTTTTGGTTGTCGTAAGTTTATATTTTAGAAAAAAAGTTTGTATTCTTGGCATTTCCTTTTGCGTTCCAAAGTTCTGTTCTATTGTGCAATCATTAAGTTTTCTATAGATACTGGAAGAAACATTAATTTTTCATTTGGCACAGAAAGTTTTATAAACAGAAAGTTTATAAAGTAATTTCTAGTTGTCTGAGTACTCTTTGAAACATCTGGACACTTGGATGCTTACCCAAGATGGCCAAAAGCCAGTAGGGAAAAAAACATGTGATTTATAATGCACTAGGTTCTGTGGAGTTATTTCATGGAAATTTATGCATGCATATCCAGGAATCCATGCTCAACCAAAACACTGAAGAGCAGAACAGTTAAATTAGGTTTGTTCAAGCCCTTTAAACTATAATTTGTCCTAACTACTTAATTAAGGTAAATTGCAAGATTGGAGTAAAACCATTGGAATAAAAAAAGGCAGCTCATTAACTGATGTTATACTCAAGCCAATATAATTTTTAAAATGCATGATTATTACTTTCTTAACCATAACCTGAACATGAATGGTGTCTCATTAAATTCTATAGGATGAACCCTCAGTGGATAGCATTCAGTTACATTGAGTTAATTAAAAAAGTGTGCTCTGCTAGGAAAAAAAATGTTTAAGATAATTGATTTTCTATATACACTGCACTGGACTTCAGTGCTATTCTTAGTCGATTCATTTCCTTCTTAGTGAAATGAGTAGTGCCTTCATTCATTTTAAAGTGATAAAAGAATAAAATAGAAAACAGAGAAGCAGATTTTGGAAGAAAGTGGTTAGTGTCACCCACTGAGAAGGCTATGCATTTTGCCTCACTGGCAAGAAAACAATTTACAGTGCTGCTATATGTGTGTAGAGGGTGAGAAAAGCTTCAAGTCTCCTGGAGCAAAACCAAACGACTTTGTTACCACCCATGGTAAAAGCAGTAAGTAGGATTAGTGCTTTTGTCCTTGTGCTCTGACCCTCAAATTCTATTGGGCTCTGTGTGGAACAGATGCCATCTATGCATATAATAGCTGTTTTATAGGTGAGAAACTAGTACTAGATCAAAAACTAGTACTTTTCAGCAGCATGACTGAAGAAATACCAATCATAATTACATATATTTAGGATATGTAAGTGATATTTTGATAAACATATACATTGCAAAATCACTATAATCAAGTTAAATAGCATACAGTTTTTGTGTGTATCCGTGTTAAAAAAAACATTAGCATCTTTTCTCAGCAAATTTGAAGTATACCATAGAGCATTACTTAGTTACAGTTCTATACATTAGGTTATTAGAATTCGTTTGCCTTATAACTGAAAATTTGTACTCTTTGACTGATGTTTCTGTGTTTCCTCCACCTGTAATCCAAATATTGTGGGTTCCTTATATAGAGTCATTTCTGTCTCTCCATTACTTTATATTTTACTTAGCATTTTATTTCTGTGGTTCACGCATGTTTTAGAACTAGCACTGTAGCACTGTCATCCCATTGTTCATCTATTTGCTCAAGTGGGCACTAGTAACATCTCCATTGTGAGACTTTTTGTTACTGTTTTTGGCATATCAAATATGCCATGGGTAGCTTGCCAGACTCTTCTGTGTGGGCGGGATACTCTTGGTAGCTTGCCAGGCTCTCTGAGAGAGATGGAGGAATCGAACCCGGGTTGGCCACATACAAGGCAAACACCCTATACACTGTGCTATCGTTAGCATCAGATATTTTTGCAAACTGTAGGTAATTTAATCCTTATTCATGTAAGGGTAAAGTTTTTATATGGTCACTATTCTCTCTCTTTCTTGCTCTGATTAGTTCCCATTACAACTCTCACATGTTCTTTTTAGTATAAAAAGATTAAGCCTTATAGTTGGGCACTGTCAGAATCTAACTGTGGGGATACGAGTAACCAGGGTAGGCCTTCTCTCTAAACTGATTGATCAATTTAATTTTTGCTGAATTTCTTAAGATGATCTGAGAATAACTATACTAAATCAATACTAATCTAAATCTTTGCACATTATACTGTCGTAGAAAAATGCTATTTTGGATTTTTGAAAAATAAGATCCTTTTACAAATTTTGCCTCAAAGTTTACTCCTCAGATTGCTTCTTCCCATAATACAGAAGTTAGTTATTTCTTATAGATATGACAGAGGTTCTGATTTAGTTTGTTGTTGAGGAGCTCTTACAGAAGTAAAAATCTAAAAAAGATTCACTTGCAAAAAAATCTATTATGGAAAACACCCAAAGAAGTAAATGGGGAAAGAAGTGAAGGCTGACATATTCATGTGGTGCAAAATTGGTGGCAGAGGAAGGAAAAAGGAAAGGCAATTTGGATGGAAAATTCCCATTTTGTAGTGCAAAGCAAACTATGTCACTAGGCAAGATCTTCTGGATCCTTTAAGTAACAACTGGTAATCAGAGGAGCTCCTTATTCTCAGAAAAGAACTGCTCTCCTTTACAATTGGCTTCCAGAAGTGTCATGTTTTTTGTGAAAGCACAGAAATGAGTCCAAGCTATTTCTGGTGCCCTATAATCATTGGGCTCTTGCAGCTGAAGATCTATGAAATCCCCTCAATGCTCCATCATTCTTTCCTGAATTGGATTTTGTGGCATTCCACTTGATGAATAGACTATCAAACTGGTTAGGCATTAACTGGTATTTGAACGCTTAACTGAGTCAATTACAACTGACATTGCTATTAGAAGTTCATGCAGATGAAATTTTGAGAAAAAGTTAAAAAGTATCATTTGAAAAAATCTTTATTGGGGGCCAGATAGTTCAAAATGGATTACAGCACATGCTTTTCATATGTATCAGGCCAGGATTTGATGGCCACACTACATAGTGCTCTGAGAGATGATAGTGTTTGTTAAAAATCTTTTAAAAAATGAATGTAAGTAGAAACTACAAAAAATTTCTAAAAACTCTAATAACAAGTTTCTATGCAAGTTTTAGGAAAGGCAGGTAGGCATAAAATTATCTTAAATTTCTTACTTCACAATTTGGATTGAAAAAAGATAGTCTAACTAGAAAATATGTTAAACAATTGCAAATAAACAGAACATAAAATTTTTGGTTATGTGTTTGTTTCCAATATTTTCTAAAGAGGGCTTGGAAAAAGAAAAGGACTATATAACATTTTAAAAAGCATACTAAAACAACTAAAAAAACCTAAAAAAATGAGACACACTCAGAGAATACTGCCCTGGTAGAGGAGGAAACACATAAGCTTAATATAAATGAGTTTTCATATTCTTTAAGAAGAGAGAGGAGAAAACAAAAATCATATGAGTCTGACATTTGCAATTCTGGATGCTTTCCTTATTGTGAAAATGAGAATGCATAAGGTCAGACTTGGGAAAAGACGTTATGTTTCTAACATGAATGCTGAATGTTATAATCTGTAAGGTGGGAATAGGAAAAGGAAAATTTTTTAACATCGTCATTGTAGGGTCCAGAGCGATATTACAGCAGGTAGGGTTCCTGCCTTGCACACAATAATCCAGGGTTCCAATTTTGACATCACATATAGTCCTCTGAGCCCTGCCAGGAGTAATACCTGAGCACAAACCAGGAGTAAGCACTCCCCACCCATCAAAATAAAATCTTCACCGTAGGGAATTATGAAGAAATGATTGCTGAAAAGTATTGGTTCAAGCATGAATTTCATCCCAATTTTTTTCCAAATCCTGGAAGTAATTTTAGGATATAAAAACATCAGAAAACATTACAACCAATTTGAGAGTTAGCTCTTAATAGGCCAGTCATATCTTAAGCTACAAGTCTAAAGCTCTTAAAATGAGGACAGAGAAGTACACCAACATTTCAAAGATGAAAACTTGCAGCATAGTCTTTAAAAGAGAGAGGGAGGATAGGAACCATATATGTCAAAACCAAAAACTTGTTATCGAATGCTGAGATTCATTATTTTTTTGTAATAATTTAGGTGATGCAGGCCCTTAAAAATGTAGTCATGTGAGAGAGTAGTCAGAATCCTCAGCTAATTAGATTTCATGGCAACATTGTCGCTTCGTTGTTCATTGATTTGCTCAAGCAGGCACCAGGAACTTCTCCAGTGTAAGACTTGTTGATACTGTTGTTGGCATATCAAATATGCCATGGTTAGCTTGCCAGGCTTTGCCGTGTGGGCTGGATACTCTTGATAGCTTGCCGGGCTTTCCAAGAGGGATGAAGGATTCAAACCGGGTTGGCCGCATGCAGGGCAAATGCCCTACCTGCTGTGCTATTGCTGCAGCCCAGAGATCATGGTGCTTATGATAATGTTTCAGATGAAATGGAAAAGACTAGGGCTCAAGCATTGATAGCAAGGCCTTGTCAACAATTAATTTTGTTGATTCCAGGCAATACAAATTGAATGAAAAGTGCTAAATAATTATAAACTCAGAGGGAACAATTAGCTCAGGTAACCAAATATGGAAAAAGCATATGTGTAGCTGGCATTAGTGATAATAATTATTAGTTATATTGGCATATAAAAATCAGAGAACTAATTACCTTTGAGGTATTTGCTTTTGGTTTTTTATTAACTTTACATAATTAAGTTGCTACAGGATCAGAACTTTATAGGATTACATATTGCTATATATCTACTATTTATTTTACCTATTGGAAAAATGGGTAAAAAATGTGTTTTAAATATTTATATTTATTACTGAATGTTATGCAGTATACAAATATAAAAGTTGAGGGTTTTTTAGACTAAGGAAACTAATGTGTCAAACAATTAAAAAAATATAGACATTAGTAAGAGATTAGCAATAGGAGCTCACCAGTATGCTTTGGTAAATCACGATTGCTCAGCTGCATGATGCTAAACTACGACCCTTGTCTGTTTTCTCCATATTTCATCTTCTGACTAATGCAAGTCATAATGATTTGGCTCCCACTTCCCCATAATTTCCGAGGCCTTTCTCAAACAAAGGTAAATTTTGAACTGCCATCCCTTATAAATTCCTTTAGCTTCTGTGATTCCTTTATAAGTGTCATTTTATAACATAAATTTATAATTAGTGATAACAAAAGAACTGATATTTTGATCGGAATTTCTTCTTCTAGAGATGTAATAAAAATAATTTGTTGATTCACTGTCTGTGTTACATTTTACAATCAAATAACATACCGAATTGTAAATGTGTATACTCTATTATAGCCAACAACATGAGTGTACTTAACATCTAATTATCTAATCCAGAAAAATAACAAAAAATTAAAGAAATAAAAGTATTCAAATATTCAAACCCCAAATACTCAAAATATATACTACCTGAAAGACTAAAGCATGAATTATTTAGCATACACCAGTTTTGAGAAATCAGTAAAATCATCAAAGCATGTGGTATCGTAAATTGTAGGATAACATGGGGTTTGTCCTTTCAGCCTTGCCACAGGGAACTTAGCTTACCTTAGAGCAATGTCCTTTCTATACGGACACAGGAAGACAGTTAATATTATGTTTTGTAACTTGGTTGCTAATTGACTCCAAAAATATTTACTCCTGGGCATCTACTTTCTCAACTCAGTTGCCCTTAGTTCCTAGCACCCCAAAAGCAGGGTCCCGATGAGGGACAGAATAGACCCAGGGAAAGCTGTGAGCTACCCTGGCATCGAAATTGGCCAGGCCAAAGCGCCACAATACTCAATTATAAGTTGAGAGCATGGTCATAGACAAATGCTGTCATGATCCAAAAGTAACGGACGAGACTAGGACCCTGATGGGCTTGGGAAGACTAACCTGGTTTGAGAACTATGGTCTAGAAAATATAGTAAGATGTCCTCAGGAAGAACCAAACTTTAAAGTTATATCTCTTACTGTGCTCATACAGAATGACATTGCTAGAAATATTTGAAGTAGATTTACTACAACTATTTCTGTGGATTTACTAGCTAAGAAAGCGATACACCCTTGTTTGGATCTCATCTTTGAACAGATCTCCTTGTAATCTGGAGTAATCTCCTTAGATGAGATTTTGTTAATCTCCTGGAGACATGGTCTTACCCTTCATTGTTTATTTGTTAATGTCTAACCCACCTTTGTGTCACCACCCTATGCAATTGCTATATAAACTAAGACTGTAAGCGGGAGAGAGGGCAAAGGCAAGACAGAAAGGCAGAGGCAAGACAGAAGGGCAGAGGTAAGACAGAAGCAAGGAGAAGAGACAGAAGCAGAGAGAGAAGATACAGAAGCAAGAGAGAAGACACTGAAGCTCAGACAGAGAGGTCGAAAGAGACCAGAGGAGAGACTACAGAGACAGAGACAGAGATCGAGAGACAGACGGAAGAGAGCACAGCCGCATATACAGAAGCAGAGGACAAAAAGGAGCCATCCCAATCCAGTTCACACACAGCAGCTCAAGAGCACCAAACACGAGTGGCAAGAGAGAGAGAGAGAGAGAGAGAGAGAGAGAGAGAGAGAGAGAGAGAGAGAGAAGAGAGAGAATGCTGCCCCAAGAGGCTTCGAACAACACAACAACAGAACACAACACACATCACATCGCCCTCTCCTGCACGCGCGCATCTTTGAATTTTTTACAATGAATTGTATATAGGAGACTGCAAATAGCAAGTTGTTTCTGTGAAATTAGATAATATATCTTAGTTTCTCAGAATTTTTATCCAGAGAATGGATATTTAATAAAATATTCTTAGGATTACTGAAATTCAGTGAGATAATACATTTTTGAGTCAGAGACCAATTAATTCCAACATATTATACTGTGATGTATCTTTCTTATAAATTTATGGGACCAATTTTGCCACTGAAAATGAATGTAAGCATTTTCTGTAGTTTGAATATACTTCCAGTGATTTTTTAAAATGCATTTTAGAAACCAAAATATTCCTGATCCATTCAATACAACGCTGTCAATTCAAAACTGACAGGAAAGAGCGCAGCATACTCTCCTGCCCATTTTTCTTTTTTCATTCAGTGAGAACCCTGTTAGGGTTGTTTATTTCAGATTTATGGTCTAGAAGGAACATTTATTTAAACTCATAAGATAGGTTGGGGGAACTTGATGCAATCAGGATTGTGCAAGTCAAAAGCATTTTAGAGTTACTGTTATAAACATGTGTCTCTCAGTGAAATGCCACACTACTCACACATAATGTGCCAATACTTATTTGGCAACACAGCTTGCCTGAATATTGAAGAATCTACTTATAGCTTATGAAAGTTTGGTATATTTAATATCTACAATCTTTAGTTTCTCTCTGTGATTATGGGGAAGATGTGAGCACCTCTAGACTTGGTCTGAACATTGAATTCTACTACAAATAATTAGAAGTAGTGTGAGGAATACAACAAATGTTGTTAGTAAATAATTCTTATTAAAATTATTAGTTATTAGGAAACACATTAAAATGTAAATTTCTGTTATGATAATAAATACAACTTTTCTCATAAATTAGCTTTCAAACTAGATATTAATAATAAAAAATAAAACCTATTTTTTGTCTATTGCAGTCTTTCATGGAGATACTTAGTTTTATTCTCCTATGACACTAATGATAGAAAATACTAGGGATATTAAGATATCAAATATTAAGAGTAAATATGGAAGAAGTCAACAAGCTCTGTATATTACTCCTCAATTATTAATTTAGCATAACATAATGAGCTTGAATTTTAAGAAAATGGAGGTGATTTTTTTTTTAATGTTCAAGCTGTGTTTCTGTATGCATGTGCATCCATGCGTGTTTGTTTAACTAATTAATAGATGGGAATTGTACAGTCTTACTGTGGATTGTACTAAATTACCAACTAAGAACTGTCAGAATTACACAGGGATCTCCTCTGTCCTCTAGCCCATTCCCTTGAGTCTTCTGTTTCTCAGTCCTGGTGTTAGATTGGATCACGGGATCAGTTCTAACAAATACCAGTCCTGTGTCACTCCCAGAGATTCATATTTAATTAATATGCTAGTTGGTCTGGGCATCAAAACTTTCCAGAGCTCCCAGTTTATTGGACTAAAGTTCCAAAATTATGAACTGCAGAAACATGCCAAGAAGTACTGCATTAACTATTAAACACTCAAGAATTAACTTTCTGGCAAGTACATATCTTAAATTTTTTACTTGATGTTCATTTTCTTTAAGAGACTGTGCTCAAGTTTTTCTGACAAGAAATGCTTATAGTGTTCTTTAAAGATCATAAAATATTTTTTTCAAAAATGGAAGGCAGACAAGAGAGATAGTAAGATGCTTGTCTTGCACAGACAATGAGTAAGCCCTAAGTACTACTGCTAGCTATGGACCCAAATCAAACAAACAAAAGGAGTATGATCTTTGGAGCTAGAGTAACAATGGATGGAGTACTTGCCTTGTATTTACACAACTTAGGTTCCGTATCTGGTACCACATATGGTGCCCTGAGTCTTATCAGGACTGATCCTTGAGTACAGAGCCAGGGCTAAGCTCTGGCCTAAGATGTTCCCCAAATTAATTAAAATTAAGAGGTAAGTGCATAAAATTAAGGTAATTAATTAGATTAAGATAATTTCTATGCGTGTATACAGAAATATGTATATGTAATGTATACAAGACAAGACATTATGCTGACCTTTTTCAAGTATCTGGCTGAAAAAGTCTAAAAATAGAATTTATGGGTCGCAGAGTTAAATATGTAGGTATTTATAACTATTATATAATCTATATTCTACATAATATTAATAAAGTATATTATGTATAATATAACATACAGCTATTTCTTTCATTTATTTTGTAAGACCATCAGCCTCAAACCCAGCCAAATAAAGAAGAGACAAGTTGCTGAAGTAGAAATGTGAATGGATGAAATTGACTATAAGTTGATATGTCAAAATTCATGGTGATGTTAATAGTCAGAATTTTAAAATCAATCTATATAATGTGTGCTTTCATGATGTTTTCTTAAGGAAATATAAGCCATTAATATCTAGGAGGTTTATTTTCCTCTGATTATCCCTTGTATTAGTATTCTTGTTTGGAAATACCTTCTTGGAATTCTATTTCTTTTTCTTTATTTTGGATGTTTTAATTTATACCTCTACTCCTATTTTTATAGAGACTTTTACCATCATTTTAATGAAATTTTTAGTCTATGAATCCTCTTGTTGATTTCTTTCAACTTTATACATATTTTTCATCCCCTCTGACATCTTTCCTCCCTGATATTATTGGTTACATTTTCTTATATTGCAAAAAAACAAAGAAGTAAAACTCCTAGGTTTTCTTGGCAGCAGGGACTAGGATATATTTCTTATCCATGTTCACATATTTCTAGTGTGGCAGCTTTCCTCACACTTGTTACCTTATAGCTGCATTATATTTGTTTCTAGAGAGAGAATAAGAGAAATATGTATGATGAGGCATCAGGTTTGTTCCACTTCAAAATATTAATTTGAAAGTCTATCAGATCATTGGTCAAGTGTGATGTGTTCATAGCTATGTAAAGGTACTTATATATTGAGAACTTTTCTATCATTAGCACCCTAAATAAAATTATAATTTTAAATTTTAGGCACGTTGGTTTAAAATACAGATATTGATAAGGTTTCATGAATAATACATTGCAGCACCACATCTTTTACCAGTGTTTACTTCCCACTTCCCTCCACCAGTGTCTGAGTACTCACTTTCTCCATCCTAATCCCCTCTCCCATCCCTCCCATTTGGAAGGATTTCTATGGAAGACCAATCATTAGATTCTATAGTCTTTGAACATTTGTTATTCCCCTACTGTGTACCTTTATATTTCACATGTGAAAGAGCTCATTCTATGTCATTGCTATTTTTCTGACTGTTACCCAGCACGATCCATTTAGCAGTAGAATGCATGATTTCATCTTTTCTTACATGAGTCTTAGGCTATTGCATATATGCACCAGTTTCCTTATCCAGTTATCTGTTTTTGGACACTTCAGTTGTTTCCAAATTTTGACCATTGTCTAGAAGCGCAATTCCTAGTGTTTTGAGAGTTGCTAATATTGTTTCCCCAAAAGGAATGGAGCAGTCAACATTCCACAGGTGTGAATGAGGTTCCCATTTTCCCCACATGAATGCCAACACTGATTGGTGTTTTCTTTCACTGGTGTGATATCTCATGTTGTTTTGATTTGCATTTATCTGATGACAAGTGATGCAGAGCAATATTTCATATTTTTATGATCATCTGTATGTCTTCTTCGAAGAAATTTCTATTCATTCATATCCGGCCCCATTTTTGGGACGAGGTTTTTTTTTTTTTTGGTAAAGTTCCACAAATGCTTTTTATATCATGGATATTACCCCTTTATCAGATGTATTATTGGCAAATATTTTCTTCCAGCGTGCAGTTGTCTTTTTATCCTGGACATTGTTTTCTTTGTGGTGCAAAAGCTTCTTAGTTCATATGGTCGCATCTGTGCTTGCTTCTCTATGTTTGGCCAATGGCACTGAATCATTGAAGAAATCTCTAGATCTTTGAATTCTGTAATTTTCAGAGTAATGTGTCTTGGAGTTTTCCTAACTGGATCTATTTTAACTCAGATCTTTGTGGCCTCTTGGATCTTGGTGCCTGTAATCCTCAACTCTGGAAAGTTCTTACTAATGATTCTTTTCATTATTTCTTCCTCATATTGCCTTCCTTTATTTCAGGAACCCCAATGGTTTTTATATTGTTTCTCTTGAACTCATCTCACAGTTCTCTAATATGCTGCTCATATGTTTCAGACTATTTTCCACCTTTTGCTATTTTCCTAGTGGTTGACTTCTCATCATGGAGGTCTTTGACTTTCTGTTCAGTTTCTGTTATTCTGCTGTTCAGAACTTCTATTGTTTTTTGTTTTGTTTTGTTTTGTATCACCTACCATATTCTTCACTTCTGTCATTTCTGACTGTAGTAGTTGCTCATTTGCACTCTCATACTTTCTTATGCTTTGCTGACTACCTGTGCTTTTGTTTCTTTGAACTCATTGGACATCCTCATCACAGTGTGTCTAAAGACATTAAGAACTTACTGTTGTTTATGTCTTTGGTGATATTGTTTTTGCTCATTGAGCTCCTTGGTCTTGTCTGTGTTTTTGCCATTGCTTTTCTTGTGATCTTGTTGAGGTGGGGATGAGTCTTTGTAGTTACCTGCCCCCTCAAATATATGGAGAGATTAAGATAGAGATTGCTCTGTCTTCTCTGTTTGTTCTCACCAGAATTAGAGGAAGAACAACTGTGATTTGTTTAGTAGATTTGTCACTTTCAGGAGCTGTGGTGTGAGCCCTTAGTATGGTGCAGTCTATGGCCATACCACCCGAAGGCGCCCGATCTCGCCTTAGTATGATGCAAATTGGGTGTGGAGGCTGTGGGGACCCACCCGGAATGGAAGGGCTTTGCTTACTGTTCCAGATACCCCAGTAAATATAACTGGAGGCAGGCCTCACCATGCTGATATAGTTAGCAGGCAAAAGGTCAGCTGAAGATGCTCACTGATTTTATTTTTAGCTGCTGCTACTCTGCAGTCAGTCCCTTTCACCGAATATTATATTTAGGCTTCCAAACACTTTAGTGCTGTCATTTCTGAATATAGTCTACACATTTATGACTTCATGCTTTCTTGCACTGCTATTATTGTTTTTATTAAACATCATATGCATCATCTTTGATAAACTTCCATCGTTGAAATTCCAGGAGATAAATTAATTTCTGCCTTGTCCAAGATATATATATATATCAGTTCTGCCTTGTCCAAGATATATATATATATATATGTCAGTTCTTTTAGAAATGTTATGGGAACTCTCTCTCAGTATATATTTTTTGAGCTAAATTGGATTTCTATTTTTGTCATTGAAGTTTTTTTTGATCAGGTAATCAATGAATAATTTCTGAAAAAGTAAAACAATTCAGGATTCACATATTTGTTTATTAAATTATTGCATTAAAGATCAAAAGCTGTTCTGAGTATCTCCAGCTCTTGAATACCTGAGTTATGTGTGACAGTAAAATTCATCCCACTTTTGTGTGTGTGTGTGTGTGTGTGTGTATGTGTGAACTTTTTCAGGCTTTGTCTCTAATTATGTTCAGTGCCATTCAAAGATTAGTTTTAAAATCATGCATTCAATGATCACTTTTTAATATTCCTTAAAACTTATAATTTTGATTATTGGTGTTAAACACATAGGTGACAGTATAAGAAAATAGGAAATAAAAAGAAAAAAATCAACTTCCTCAGAAAATTCCATGATTGGAATTCCAAAGCCCTATCCGTTGCACAGCAGAGTCAGAAAGTTCCCATGGTTGAAAAGATTTATATTAATGAACTAAATGCTTTATGAAATAAAAAACTTTTATGGAATAAAACTTATAATCTGAAGTTTTATTGTTCAGTAAAAGTTATAAAAGGCAATGTTGGTAGCCTTGATGACTTGAATTTATTTCACTTATGATCTACCAGTTGTTTATTGTATTTCTCTTACTATTTCTGAACAGGAATGAACAGACCAAATAATTGTCTAATAATTATTAAAATTTAAAAAATAGGGTGCTAAATTTGTGAGAATTTTAGAGAATTTGACATCATTATATCAGTAAAGCATTAAAATGAGCATTTGAAATTTTAATTTTTTTTTCAGTCAAATAGCCTTGACAGCACAGAATATTCAAGCACTTTTTTTTTTTTTTTGCTTTTTGGGTCACACCCAGTGATGCTCAGGGGTTACTCCTGGCTTTGCACTCAGGAATTGCTCCTGGCAGTGCTCGGGGGACCATATGGGATGCCGGGGATTGAACCCGGGTCGGCCGTGTGCAAGGCAAACGCCCTACCCGCTGTGCTATCCCTCCAGCCCCGAATATTTAAGCACTTTTAAAATACAATCTCAAGATATCCTATAAATTCATCAAGAGAAATACTTTAAATCAGTGTTTTATAAAATGTTGATCACAGTTAAATTCTAGGTATTTGAAGATAAACATTGTGGAAATCACATAATCTCCTGCATATGAAAAGATTTTGGAGGTTCTACTTTCAAGAATAAATATTTAATTTTAATTCTATATTGTTATAAGTTTTTAAGAGTTTTGATGCTAGGAGGAGATTAGTACATTTAAAAGACATTAATATATTATTTCACAATATTGTAAATACTTTTCACATATATACTTTATTTTTAATAAATCATTTTAATATTTTATTTTCTCTTTTATAGTTTAATATCAGATTATTTTTTATTTGTTTCTTTTTGTTTGGGGGCCACAGTCAGCTATGCTCAGTGCTTACTCCTGGCTGGCTCTGCAATCAGGAATTATTACTGGCAGTTCTCAGAAAAACATATGATGTGCCAGGGATCAAATCATGGTTGGCCATGAGCAAAGCAAGCACCCTAGTGACTGTACTATTGCTCTGACATCTAAAATCCATTTTTCAAACAAACAAAAAATAACATAAGCATCAGTTGTCACATATTTGTTCAGGTTTAATCTCAGTCTTGAAAATATAGCATCAGATTGCCTATAAGAATACCTAATGAAATCCTTAATTGAGGTATTATTGAATACAAACACTACTGAGTTTTTCCCCCTTTCTTTGGGCTCACCTAGCTATGCCCAGACATACTAGCTCTGAGCTCAGAGATAACTCCTGGCAGTGCTCAGGGATCATATATGATGTTGGAGGTTGAACCCAGGTCAGCCTTGAGCAAGCAGCACCCTACCCACACTATGGCCCAGGACATCTTCAAAATGTTTTAATTCAGCAAGATTTTATATTAAATAGATATCAAATATTTGTTACTAATTTGGGGGGGAAAGCTATGCAAAAACTATTATTCTCATAAAATGTTTCTTAAATTGCTTAGAAACTTTCTCATATGATGTGTATTCAACTTTTTGAGTGCCAGCCACACTGCTCATTTAATTTTGACTCATTCTTCTTTTGACATTAATTAGAGGTTTCTCTCTGGCATTCTGCAATTGACTTCAATACTAGTTTTACAGGTTTTGTGAATAACCTGTTGTTTTCTATAAGCTTTTATTACATTCACAAAGACATCCACTGATCTTTTACAATGTGAGAGTGAAATTCAACCTTTATCTTAAAATGATGTCTTTATCTGCACTATGGTAGGATTAATCAGAGCTTTCTCTTTATGCTTAGAGATGAGTATAATTTCATGAAAATTATAGGACATTACATACATGTACTTTAAAACTTTTTATGTAATAACCAAAAGATAATTATTATTCATGATTTTTGAGAAAGTAGAAAATGTATATGAAATTATTTTCTACTATAATATAATTCAAACTATTTGCCATTATTTATTGGGCAACAGTATTATGCCATGTTAATGTATAAATTCCCTTCACCAAGTTTATTATTTTTTAATTTATAATATGTTTATGGATGAATTAATAACTGATTATATTCTATTTTTAATTATTCTTAAATAAGAACATAATCACTAACATATTGCAACAAAATAATTATATAACATTGATTTATTTTTATTGATTAAATAGTAAATTAATCTACCTTTTTCTAGGTCTTCAGTGTAGGAGACTGAGTTATTCTAATCAGAATTGATCTGGTTTGGGAAATGTTGTTGCTATGGTTACCCTTATATTACTTCAGCTTCAACATCTATGTCCTGAAAAGGTAGTAACCAGATTAAGGTGCTTGCTTTTCATGCAGCAAAATCTGTTTGATCCTTGGCACCACATATGGTGCTGCAAACACCACCAGGAGTCATTCTGGAGTGCAGCACTGTCATCCCATTGTTCATAGATTTGTTCCAGCGGGCACCAGTAACATCTCCACTGTGAGACTTATTACTGTTTTTGGCATATTGAATATGCCAGGGGTACATACAAGCAGGATACTCTTGGTGGTTTGCTGGGCTCTCCGAGAAGGATGGAGGAATCAAACCCAGGTTCGCTGTGTGCAAGGCAAATGCCCTACTCGCTGTGCTATCACTCCACTTCACTGGCATGCAGAGCCAGGAGTAAAGAGAGAGAAATGGTCTAATGCCTGGTCCCTTTCCCCAACATCTTTCTCTATGTCGTGTTAGATGCTATTATGGGTCTCCCCTTTACATTGCTGTTTTCGAGCAATTCATTTTTTTTTACCTTGATTGGTTCTATTTAGCTAGTTTGGGAATGCTCTTGGTAGTTCTAGCTTAACTTCATATTTAAGCAGGTGCTCTGCCTCTGTGTTATCAGAAGTGTTCTGCCTCTGGGTTACCAAGGGGATTATTCATGACTCATGGATTTATGAGATTCAATATTGTAGATTCAGTATGAAAACTAGTTATTACCACAGAGTTTGGGTTTCATTTTCATTCTGGTTTTGTCTTCTCAGCAAAAGGTATTTTTATCTCTGCCCTAAAAGCTGGATCCATGACTTAAGATTCTGTTTCACAGGGAAAACAGGAAAATGTGAGTGGTGCTTGAGCCTTCCCCACAACACTGCTACTCCTCTTCCTCTTCCCACAATGACAATATTCTCACAATTTGATCTTTCCCACTATCCTTCTCTTGAGTCAGATTGTCTCTGATTGGAAAATTGATTGAGAATAGTTAATTATTCCTTCTCTGTCCAGGCTTCCCAGAATTTCTAAATTTTCACGGTACTTCTGCCTTGATACTCAATAATCTTTAATAAATAAATAAATAACAGAAGTTTGTGATTGTTAATTTATTTGGGGAGAAAAATCTGTGATGAGTTGACCAAGGATCTTGGGATGTAAATATATTCTCAATATTAAATTGGTCATGAATGTAGTCATATGTATCCTTCTATTATAGTGAATAGGGAAGAGGAAGACTTGCCACAAATGGAAGACTAGACACTGACACTGTGGAGAGAACAAGTGATGTAGTCACCTATCCTGGGGTGCCAGCAACCATCAGTCCTGGTGGAGCATGGTAACAGGAGCCAGAGCAGATAAGATCTGTCCCTGTATAGCAGATAAGACCTGTCCCTGCATAGGGACCCAGTACAGAGTGACTGGGTGCACTTTACTAGCATTCTGCCAGCTTTGAGTCTCATTCCCTAAGATCTGTCATGTAACTGCAGCGCCTAGCCTTAATTGGGATTGGAGCAGGGCAAAACAGAATTGGAAGTCAGTAATGATAAACTTTATGTGATTGGGCCACCCTCTTAAAGCGAAACCCTCCTTAAAATATCTGTGTCTTTGGCAATAAAGTGTTTGTCAGCTGTCTCCCGAAGTGGTTTCTCCGGCACCCGTTATCCTTCGCCCTGAGTCTGCTGGGATCTGGTGTGTCCACAACATTTCTGGGACGTTGGGAAAAGAGTGTTCCTAAACAAGTCGTTGAAAATTGTAAGCAATTTCTCCTTACAGCTTCCAGAGAGAATGCTGCCATGCCAGAATCTTGATTTTGTGTCATCAAAACTACTTTGAGACTCAGACCTCCAGAATTATGACATGCATTTCTGCTTTCCAAGGCATTAAATTGTAATATTTTATTTTTTAATTGTAATATTTTAAATTATTTTTTTACTATTCAAAAAATCTCTTTCAACTTGAATCACATGGCCACATGCTTACACTAATGTTGATTTATAGCTTTGATGCTTGTGATTTCTTTTTAGTGACAACATCTATAAGAAATAAATAGCCATGGAAGCAAACAATAACATGTTTTATTTGCTGGCAGGATGGGAGAGGGATCTTTCTACCTTATAATTTAAGCTAGATTTATTTTGTGTAAAATGGGAACAACACTCGAGCTGTTTACTCTATGTCAGCATTTTTCAATGAAAATAATACTCTCTATTGACACTAGAGAGTTTCCTGCTTGGGGTAGGATGTGATTTATGTATTTCAGGATCCTATGTCCTACGTTGGCTAATACTAATTTGATTCTACCTAATTAGTATTATCCAAATGAGCCTATCAACATTTTCAAAATCACCATGGAGGTTAAGTTGTAACAACCTCTCTTCCAAAGAGAAATTGGAAGTTTTTATTGCTTTGTGACTGCCTTCTTTTTTATTCAATTTGTGACCTTTCTTGAGCATATGGCTATTTCATCAATTCTTTAGAAATGAACATTTTGCGTAGCTTTTTATTTTTTGATCTAATTGACATAAAATTTTAGTATTGGTCTTTTGCTGAAGAGCTACATAGCCTTCCATTAACATATACTTACAAGTAAAATTTCCAGGCCAGATTAAATACAAGTTTGCAACTATACATGACAATACGGAAAAAAATTCCAAAACATTTAAAAATTTTCCTCCCTCTAGCAGATTACTAGATTCCTAGTTACTTCATATCTTTTCCCTACTATAACAATTTTCTGTGTTTTATTCTTTAGTCATTTTCTTATATATTCTAGTTGTTTGCACACCCTAGTGATTACTGCATTTGAACATATGTTTTCATATTCGGGCCACACCTGGCAGAGTTCAGTGCTTACTCTGCTATATTCTCTTATTTTGGTTTGTTTTGGATCACAACCGGCTGCGCTCAGGATTTACTCCTAGCTTTGTGATCACAGATCACCCCTGGCTCGGGGTGCAGGAATTCAACCCAAATTGTCAGCATTCAAGGCAAGTGCCCTATCCACTGTACTATCTTTCTGTCCCCAAATATAACTGGGGGTACCAGTGAGAGGATATAATGGTTAAGTGCTCACCTTGCACACAGCTGATTCTAATTCAATATCAGTAACATATATCATGCCTCAAGAGCCCTTCCAGATCTTATTTCTCAGCACAAATTCAGATACAGTCCCTGAGCACTGCCAGATATGTCTGCAATATGAAATGAGGAGGAAATGAGGAGGAAAAAAATGGCAAAGCAGTCATCAAATTACTCCTAGGATCCATTGGTGATGCTCAGGGCTTACTTCTTAAGGATCAGTCCTCATAGGACTCAGGGATCCTATATGATGCCAGGGATCGAACCCAGGTCATCTGCATGCAAGGCAAGTACTTACCCCTCTGTACTATTTCTCTAACCGTCATTTTATTCCCATTTAACCATTTATAGATGTGTAGGTACAGATTTAAAAATTAATGAAGTTTAAGCTGGAGCAATGGCACAGCGGTTGGGCGTTCGCCTTTCACTCGGGCAACCGGAGTTCGATTCCTCCGCCCCCCTCGGAGAGCCTGGCAAGCTACTGAGAGTATTGAGCCCGCACGGCAGAGCCTGGCAAGCTACCCTGGCGTATTGGATATGCCAAAAACAGTAACAATAAGTCTCTCAATGAGAGATGTTACTGGTGCCCGCTCGAACAAATTGATGAGCAATGGGATGACAGTGACAGTGACAGTGACCCTTGTGTAGAGAGGAGTTAACCAGTTTCAGATTCTGAGTTCCTGTGTTATTTATCTGTCTATTAATCATTTTCTTATCAATTCATTCAGCCATTTTATTTTTTCCCTCATTTATTATATCCATACTCAATTTTTAGAATGAAGATGATATCTTTGCATTATAACATTTAACAAAATTTGCATCACATATTAGACATAGTAAATTTATGCTGTTGAGAATGAAAATAATATGTTTGTGGAGATATGTTTATCAAAGTATGTACATCACTTATACTATGTAAACTTTTAAGAAACAACACAAGAGAACATCTGTTTTCATATGGAGCTTAGTTAGTGCAGTTCCTTTACAGTTTCAATTGAAAACTAGCTAAATTACAGGCCACTTCCTTAGAAGACTGATAACTATTGTTATCAAAAATACTGTTTATTCACATTCTTTGGAAACTCATGTTTAAGGAATATATAACAAGGCATATCTGGCAGCTGCAAAGTAACAAATCTAAATTTCTCCAACAATAATGCTTACTAATATGTACAGAACAGAGGTAAATTTCACCACGTGGCTATCCATGCTGAGTGATTAAACTGAGCCAGCTGTGATAAAAAGGACTTATCATTTATAACTCAAGCTCAGCAGTCTTTCTAAAATGTATCACCAATCAAAAACTGCTTACGGGGCCAAAGTAAAAGAAATTTCTTCCACAAACTTTCAAAGTGCTGGATATGTGAATTAATATTCTGCCAAATTTTGAGAAAACCCAAGAAATTAAATTGTCCTGTAAACATTTTAAGGCCAAATGTTATGACCATTCAACTTTGAGAAAGTGCTTCTTGAGAGATATCACTTCAAGTATCACTTCAAATATCACTTCAAATTTTAAAAATAAAAGAATCATTAATTTGAATACTGTGAATGAAATGAAAGCAACAGAATCATTTTGTTTCTCATAGATATGTTTTTGTTTTGGAGAAAGTTCTTTTTAACATTCAACAAATCACAAGAATTCTATTAATTTAAAAATCAAATATCATTTTTATAGACATTATAAATTAGAGTGAGTACAATATGTTACTTAATGGTACCTAAACTGAAGTCTATGTCTGTGGCCATGAATGTATATCCTGGAGTAGATTATTTAGATACTCGGAACACTATGTCTCAGGTTTGTGGATTTCAAAATAGAAAGAAATTGAGAATGTACCTCCCTAGTGTTATTATGATGACAAGTTGTTTTAAAATGTGCTATTAACGAAGTATTATCAGATGTGATATTTTGTCTTAAAACCAATAAAAAGTAATCTAAATAATGAGCATATTTCATTTGTTTATTGAATCACCATGACATATACAGTTACAGAGATGTTTATGATTCTTTCAGTCATACAGTATTTTAACACCTATCCCTTCACCAATGTACATTTCCTGCCACAATTGTCCCCAGTTTCCCTCCTGCCTGCTTTTCCCAATCCCCGAAAGCCTGCCTCAATGTCAGATACTTTGGTTCTCTGTCTCTGTCTCTCTGTCTCTCCCTCTGTGTTTGTCTTTCTTTGTCTCTCTCTGTCTCTGTATCTCTGTCTGTCTGTCTGTCTCTCTCTCTCTCTCTTTCCTTTTAAGCACTGTGGTTTGAAGTATTGTTATATAAAGGGTATCATGAATACCACTATGTTTCTCAAGCACATTTCTCTTTAACATTACATAGTGTTATCTAAATTGATTTTCTTCTAAAAGTGTAATTATAAAGGTAATTTAAAGCAAAAAAAATAGAGTAAATCCAGGCAGAAGCAAAATTGACTTTAATAATTTTCTGATAGGGATAATTGGTACTTAGCATTAATATTTTCAATACTTTCTATGTACATTGTTTTACATATTTATGTTCCATGATACAAAATTCTGTGTCCTGATTTTTCTTGCTTAACCCTATATGAAAGAAACATTCTATTTTAAAAAGTCTTTCATATTTTTGGAAAAAATTTAATTAAAAAATTACTGAAAACCCATCATGATTGATGTTGCTGTGTAGGGTCATAAAATTTATGTTTATTTATTGATTTTTTTCCATGCCTACGCTTTGGCTCTAAAATCAAATTATTTTCTTAGGAGGAAGTGTGAGTACAATACAGAGTCCAGCAATCTCTATTCAGTATCTTAATCTCAATGATGTAAATTTACTTTTTTTGAGGCATCAAGTCTATAAATTCAGTAGAAATCCTGATTCCCTGAGAACAAAGCCAATAAAGTGACTGCTTCCTCAAATACATTTGGTTATTAGAAAGGTTGAAGTCCTTGGGGGATTGGGGGGAAGGTATACTGTGATTCTTGGTGGTTGAATATGTGCAACTGGTGGTTGAATATGAGCATTGTATAACTGAGACTTGAACCTGAAAGCTTTGTAACTTTCCACATGGTGATTCAATAAAAGAATGAATTAATTTAAAAAAATTAAAAAAAAAAGTTGAAGTCCTAAATTAAATGCTATCTCTATTTATATCTCTTCGTAATAACTTGGGAATAAATAGTACTGTGTATACCAACAAAAGAAGACTTTGTTAGGACTATGATAATTATAAACATTTTACAAATATTCAAATGAGTGTGTTAAATACAAAAGTGAATTTTAAAGAAATTGGCAATTATTTGTGATCAATGGTATATTTGAGTTCATTAAAATCAAACTTTCTGGCTGTATGATCAAAATCAACTTACCATTTTTATCTGTAAAAATGAAGTGAAATTGGGGCTGGAGCGATAGCACAGCGGGTAGGATGTTTGCCTTGCACGAAGCCGACCCCAGTTCTAATCCCAGCATCCCATATGGTCCCCTGAGCACCGCCAGGGGTAATTCCTGAGTGAAGAGCCAGGAGTAACTCCTGTGCATCGCCGGGTGTGACCAAAAAAAAAAAATGAAGTGAAATTATCAAGTAATTGGTGCCAGGCTTAAGAATAATTTTACATTTTGAAAAACTGTATTAGCATATGCTGTTATTCCTAGTAATATGGACTTCAGTGTCAAGAAGGTATAATTCCCTTGGAGAATGGGACTGGAGCCAGGAGTACTTATTCTGCAACAGAAGAGCTGGATGCTCTCAATAAGTATGTCATCATCCTAAATGATCCAACTCATATTTTAGACTTGGCATCAGGACAGGATCAGAATGTATGGCTCAAAAAATGCTAAACAAAATGCGAAACAGAAGTCACAGATCAATTATCTTCATAAGAGCTGGTAGATAACCTCTGATTCTTAAAATATGCGGTTTTTCATTTATATTAGATCCCATCAAGTTAATTCTTATGGAATAATTTTTTGTCTATTTCTACATGAAGCTTAGGTATTAATTGCAAGAAGTGAAACGGTATGGGTGACATCTAGTAGGGCAGATATAGCAGGACATATGTTTGTCACAGGAAAAACAGAAAGCTACTGGAGAGAAAACTTCTACATGAAGATATATAGAAATATACATGATTATGCATATATAGAAAAAAATTAAGCAATTATAAAATAAATATTTATTATACCTATTATCAAAAATTTTAGTAGTTTTTGTCCTTATCTCAGACTGGAGCAATAGCATAGCAGGTAGGGCATTTTCCTTGCATGCGGCCGACCCGGGTTCTATTCCTCCATCCCTCTCGGAGAGCCTGGCAAGCTACTGAGAGTATACTTTCCACATGGCAGAGTCTGGCAAGCTCCCTGCGGTGTATTCAATATGTCAAAAACAGTAACAAGTCTCACAATGGAGACATTACTGGTACCCACTGGTGAAAATTGATGAACAACTGGAAGACAGGGCTACAGGGCTACAGTGCTACAGTGTCCTTATCTCTATTTTCTTTAGATTGAATGTTATTCTTTCTAAAATAAGTATGTCTGTCCCAGCTTTTTGTCAATCATTGGCCTCTATGATCATTCCTCATACTTTCACTGAGTCTGTGTTTATACTCTAAATTTCAGTATGGTTCTTATAAGCAAAAAATTGATGGTTTTTATTTCTTGATCTTTCCAGTTACTCTATTCTTTTAGATGGGAGAGTTTAATTTATTGACATTAAGTGAAATTATTGATATAAAGAGCTGTATTTTCTTTTTCCTATGTGTGAGGTTCAGCTGTTTGTGTAATTACTTATGTTATTACAGAAGGCATTTAAGTAATTTTTGCAAGCTTAGTTTAGATGTAGCAAATACCATCAGCTCATATTGTTCTAAAAATGTTTTTATTGCTCCATTAAATTTAAATGACAGTTTTGCAGGGTTGTGGACGCTAGATTGAAAGTTTTTTCCTATTCAGTACCTTGAATTTGTCATTACACTCTTTTCTTGCTTGCAGTGTTTCATCAGGATATCTGTTGTGATTTTTTAAATATTATTTTCCTTTATTTGAGGTTTTTCTGCTCTCTTCATACCTTAAGAATCTGTCTTTTTCTGGTTCTTGCAATTTTGATCATTGTATATTTTGGTATGATTTTGTTTTAATCTATATTGTTGAGTACTTTTTTGGGTTTCTTGAATCTGTGCAGAAGCCCCTTTACAGACACTGGGAAAGTTCTGAGCTATTGTCTCTTCTACAAATTGTTTTCCCCCTTTCTGTTTTTTCCTCTCTTGCTGGATATTCCTATAATTCGAGATTAGTCCGCTTACTGTTGTATATCGGGCATCTTATATTCTCTCCATTTCTTTTATTTTTGTTTCTTTGCCACATTATTATCATTAATGAGTTGTATTTTGTCAAGATCATTATTACATTTCCCTGTATTCAGAATTGTATTGCTGTGGCTTGCTACTGTACTCTTTAGCTCTTTTGATCCCACTTTGTGTGGATTATTTTATGCTTCAAATCAAGTTATTGGGTCTATTGACTTTATCTCCTAATTCTTGTTTTTTTCCATTGCCAGTTATTGCTTATTTCCTCTTGTCATTGCATGGAGTGTTGATTTGAAGTCCTCCTTGTATAGGCTTGAAAGTTTTAAAGAATTTGAGGATTTACTTCTCTTTTTGCTACTACTTGATAAACGTATTGAATAGGTCATACAGGACATGCATGTTATTCCTCCCTTTTACTTGACATGTTTTTTATGGAGTATCCTGGCACTGATAAGACCCTGTGGTTTTTCACCTGCCCCTAGAGAGTGTGTGATATGGGTAAAGTTGTGTTTAGAGTTTAGAGTTGTGTTTAGTTGTGTTTAGAGTCCTGTGATTTTGGGTGTTTGTTTATTCTCTAGACACTGATACTGCCTTTTCCCTAGGGGGTGTGGGTTTGGAGAGTGGACTTCCAATCCAAGCAGGGCACATGAATCAGAATAATTTAAGTCAGCAGCAGCTGGTAGCAATATCTGTCAGGCAAAAAGACATATGAAGGCTTCCATGACCAACATGGTCCCAAGATTTTTGATCTGGCTTTTCCCTCTCTAAAACTTTCAATAGAATATTTCCCTCTCTAAAGCTTTCAATAGAATAGAAGGGTTTAATAGGTATATACAGAGATACTCTTTAGCAGATCAAGAAGATTAAGGGTTTTTTTTCCCTGAATTTCTGAGATAAATCTTTAAATATGATGTAGGAACATAATGGGAAGAGAAAAAATTCCCAGCAGAAGACACAGCATGGGCATAAGCAAAGATATCCAACATTTCATGCAGTGTTATGGTACTGCAATCAATTTGATGGTACTTGAACACAGATTGTAGAGTGAGACTAGCCAGAGATGATGATTGTTATTAAGCAAAAGAAAAGTGGTAGAGAGCACTGAAGAACATTGAAGGAAGAGAGCTTGTCCTCAATACCTTGTAACAAGTAAGCACCACAAAGAGTTAATGGGTAACATTCTGCTGATTGCCTGATAAATTTGACAAAACTGTTCCTAAAAATAGAGAGGGGAAATAAACTTATTAGGAACTGTCTACTAATACTTATAGAAGAAGTTTAAGGCCATACCGCTGTATAAAAGCAAGAAGAGGATCTTGAGAAGTATGTAGGAAGTAAAATTTACAAGGATTTTTATTTGATTGATTGATTGTGGATGCTTTGTAGGGGAGACAAAGCTCAACAAAATGCAAATGAAAGGATTTAAAGCAAGTCAATATAATGTAGTCAGACAATACGGTTTGAAGTCTTCCTAAAGAAGAGGATCTCATGCCTGGTTGCATATAAGAATCACCTGGGGAGATTTATGAAAAAAAATAAGATTTTATTTTCTCCCAAGACCAATTATAAAAGAATCCCTAGTGGTAGGATTCAGGCATTTGTATTTTTTAAAAGCTTCCCTAGTGATTCTAGTATGTATGCAATATTGAACACCATTGTTTTCTAAATCATTTCCCAGATGTGCTTTTGACTTATAAAACCAAAAAGAATTAATGGAAAGTACATTAAGTACTAACTTGTATCTTGTAGTATTACAAGGAAAATATGAAACCCTGTACACATTTGATGTCACAGTTTTCTGATAAGATAGCAATTATTCAAATTGTACTTATAAAATCCAAAGTACTGGGGATGTTCTACTGATTTTTACAGTCATTCAAATAAATATTAGCATAAATTGAACTTCAATCAGAATCTGTCTGACCGCATGCTCTATATACTAAGACAGTCTCTCTACTGTTAGATAATTGCTTTACCTGACATTTAGTGTTATAATTACTCCTTGATATTTATTTCAGTGTTATTTTTCTTTTTATAAAATTTTAGAAATTGTATGTAAATATTTAATGATTTGTTCCAACATATTTACACTAATTAATAAAACAGCCTGGAGAAAAACAAAAGTTCAGTTGGTAAGAGAGTTCATTAAAATGGATAACAAATCACGAATTTCCTTCTTCCAGAAATGTTAGGAATACAGACTTTCAAAGACCCCAGAAAATACCTTGTTCAGAATCCACTCTGTCACTGACTTAAAACATTTCATGCTATATTTTTAAAAGAACAAAGTTTGTAAAACAAGGGTAATTTTTGGTTTGCTTTGCTCACTGACTTTTATTGTAGGCAAGTAAAAACTACTCGTATGCAATATATTTTATTGAAGAGTTAAATCAAATAATTCAAGACCATAGTGTTTCAGTGTACCAAAATCCCATGGGAAAGTGGTCCAGTAGGAAGGAATTACTTCTAGTTCTGTTCTGAGTCACTCCAGTAGGAAGCATATGCTACGCCAGTGATTAAACCAATATTGACTGGGTATAAAGCAAGTAAACCACCTTCTGTACTTTCTCTTCAGCCCCAAATCCCATTTTTCTATTCTCTCCAAAATTTTATTTTATTAAGGCACCGGTAATCACAAGATTATTCACAATTGGGGCTGGGTTTTGATATATAATGCTCCATTAGCAATCCTGCCATATTTCTAAACTTCCTTCCAACAATCTTCCCAAGTTCCCTCTCCTATCCCCCCGACATTGCCCTCCCCAGGTCAGCCTGCCCTCTTAACAGGCACCTTTTATACTTGGCTATTAAAGTTTGGGTCTTCTGATTTCAGTGTTGTTGCCTCTGTTGTTTGTAGTTAGCTCTATCATTCCTTATCACCAGTGTTGTACCTGAATCCCTTGACATCTGGCCCCATTGTTTCTCATTTCTTCTCCCTTTCCCCTTCACTATATTTCTTTCCTTCTCCTCTCTTTACTTTGAAACCAAGGGTTATCTAGACAACCCCCTTTAAAATATTAAATTTTCTCATCGTTACTCTAAATGCCACATAGAAGTGATATCATCCTGTTTATCCTTTTTATACTGGCTTACTTTAACATGATATCTTTCAGTTCCATTTATATTGCAGCAAGTTTCATGATATAATTCCTAAAAGCTGCGTAGTATTCCACTGTGTAAATATACCACATACATATGAACCACTCATCTGTTTTTGGGAATCTAGGTTTTGATTCAAAGTCTTAGCTATTGCACTGAGTGCTGCAATGAATAGTTCCTTTTGAATGAATGTTTTCCTGCCCTCAGGGTAGATACTCAGAAGTGGAATTGTTGGGTCATATCACAGCTCAATTATATGTTCACTGAGAATCCTCGATACATGTTCATATAGTGGCTGAAGCCGACAATATTCTCATCACAGTGGATAAGAGTTACTTTTTAACCACATTCCTACCAATACAGTTGTTCTCATTATTTTATTTATCTTTTAGTTTTAATCCATTTTTTTTCCATGCAGAAACTCTTTAGTTTGAGTCAGTCCCATTTGTTAGTTAGTTAGTTAGCCTTTGCTAGTGGCACTGTATCATTGAGGACATATTTTAGGTGATCTACAGATCTTGGAGTATTCTGCCTAAAATTTCCTTGATATATTTTATTAGATTCCGGTCTGATCTCAAGATTTGTAATCCACTTTGTGTATGTGCTGTTGAAGCGAGCACAATATTTTTAATTCACTTTGAGTAGACTTTTTTGTAAGGTGTGAGATAAGAATACAGCTTTAAGTTTTTTGCATGTAGCTATCCAGTTTTGACAGCACCATTTGCTGAAGAACCAATCCTTACTCGATTTCATGCTTTCAGCAACTTTATCAAAAATTCATCATCATCATCATCATCATCACCATCATCCTGTTGATTATCGAATTTCTCGAGTGGTCTCAGTAACGTCTCCATTTGTCCTAGCCCTGAGATTATAGAAGCCTCTCTTTACTCATCCTTCCCAATGATGATGCATTGGAGGCTATTTCAGGGTCAGGGGAATGAGAACCAGCATTGTTACTGGTTTTGGCAGATGAATACACTATGGGGAGTTTGCGAGGCTTTCCCATGTGGGCAGGAAACTCTCAGTAGCTTGCCAGGTTCTCCCACAGGGAGAAGTACGCTACAAGATATCGCTTCTGGGAGTTTGGTTTTAAGTCACTGAATGTTGGCCATTGGTGGGATTACACGGTGCCAGGGTCAGTTCTTGGGTATGACCGCCTAGCTACTGGAAAATGGGAAATCTGGGCGGAAGAGGCCCAGTCCCGATCTGAGCAGGCTTGGAGATCTTAGCCCCGGGTTCTACATACCTGAGTTCCTCTGCTGGTACCTTCATGCAGGAGGCTTGTCCGAACGTGTGGAGAGGGGCCTTGATCATGGCTATGGCTAGATTCCGGAGGTCTTCGGCTGCAGAAGCTCCGCTCAGAGCGGAGAGGGAAGCTGGAGTCCACCCCCTCTGAGGGCCCTGGGGAAGACAGCCAGGGGCACGGGCAAGAGACTCTCTATCAAAAATTAGCTGACCATATACCTGGGAATTTGTCCTTGGATATTCTATTCTATGTCATTAATCAAAGAGTCTGTCCTTACTCTAAACCATGTTGTTTTGATAACTATGACTTTATAGTACACATTCAAGTCAGGTAATGGATACCACCAGTTTCTTATTTTTCAGTATAATTTTGGCTATTTTGGGTCTATTATGACTCCATACAAACTATATTATGGACCATTTTAAGTCTTTAAAGAAAGTCCTCTTAATTTGGATAAGGATTACATTGAGTCTACATAGTACTTTAGTTAAGATGCACATTTTCACAATATTGATTCTTCCAATCCAAGAGCATGAAATATTTTTCCATTTTCTAAGGTCTTCTATTTCTTAAGTGTTTTGAAGTTTTCATGGTATAGATCTCTCACCCCTTTTATTGATTCTTAGGTACTTGATATTCTTGGACCCTATTTTGAATAGGATAGGATCGATTCTTTGATCTCTTTCTCCTCTGTAAAATCCCATTTTCAGTTTCTCTATTTTTAATAGTAGTCCATTTGGAGTATATTGGTGAATAAATGAATCACGTCTTAAATTGACTTTCCTTTTTTCTTCCACAAGTTTCTTTGTATATAATTGGCTGAAAGTCTATGGTTTTAACCAGTACATAGTGTGTTAGGGAGACAATGTTTGGGTCATATCTGACTGTGCACAGAGCTTACTTCAGGCTCTGTGCTCATTGCTCAGATTTGGTGGTGCTTAGAGAACCATACAATGCAGGGAATTGAACTGGGTCAGCCACATGAAAGTCTTGCCTTCTATACTGTTTCTCGGCCCTATACATTATTAAGTCATTAATGATACTTCCTTGGTCCTAAATATTTTTTTCAAAGTTTGCGATTTGACTTTTTCATTTGACATGTGTTTTTATCCTATTGGAGAACTTATGTACCAAACAGTACACCAGTAAAGTACTTTGCACTACTAAATTACCAAATATATTTACTGGTGTTTCTTATGGGATATTTCTGGGGCAGTGTTTGCAAGATCATTTGGTACTGGAGATCAAACCCAAGACTTCTACATATGCTCCAGCCTTTTGAGCTATCTCACCAGACATAGAAATGAACTTATGCTTCAATTATTTTTGTTTCACTTGTCTACAACAGTTTCTTGGGTTCTTTAAATTTTTCTCATAACACAATTTATGAACCTTTTCTTCTGTTTTTCATGCAATACAGTTGTATTCAACTTTATATAAGTTCATCTTACTTGAAATTCGGGTTTTTCCCTTTTGTCTTTTGATTCTCTTTATGTTATACCTCAAATGTAATTTTTCTTCAAATATATTTTCAGGCCTGGAAATTTTATATTCTCAAACTTTCTACAGATAAAGAAATGATGATGTGGGAGGGATTTGCTTAGTGAGGACATGTTCAGGCTCTGTTTCAATATTCAGATTCTGTTTTCTCTTTTTACAAGGTGACCATTTTTACATTTTTACATAATCTCAGATGTCACGGACTTGTGCTTTATGCCATATCCTTATAGTGTGTACTTTTTTTCTGCTTGGTGGCGTTCATTTTCTTAGGGAAATAAACTCATTGCTTTTCTGATTTTGCTTTTTCCAGATGGTCCTATCCCCCTCCCTACCCTCCCCCTTTCCCCAATGCAAACAAGTGTAGACCTGTAACTAAACTTTATCTGAAAAGTTTAGCATATTATGAAGCTTAACTAGTTTAACAAGCTTAGTCATCTAAACGTTGGTGATTCTGGGTAATTGATAAATGTAGGTATGAGCATTTCTTAATATTTCTCTATCAATCAAATAATTTCTTCATATCTTTGACCTCCATTTTTGGAAAATAAGTAAACCATTCTTTGAACCTTTTTGTCATTTGGTTTCTGATTTTTGTTTGGTTACTATTTCAATGAGCGTTTTTTTTCTTAGTTTATTTAAATTTTCCTTAACTTTACTAATGTTGTTCTATTGAGAAAGGGAACATATTTTATGGACATCTCCTTTTGTATTTATTTTGCTTTTGGAGGTAGGATCATATATAACAAGTATTTTTTAAAAAATAGTTTCATATTATTTATGTCAAAAATGTTATTTATGGTACACCAGTGGAGGGATGGGTGTTGGAACATTGCATGACTGAAACCTGATCATGAAATGCTTTGTAATTGTGAATCTCACAATGACCCAGTAAAAATAAAATAACATAAAATAAAATGAAGAAACAAAGGTAACTTCAATTCCTAAACAAACAAAAATAACAGAAAGCAACAACAACAATGTTAATTAGGTACTGTCAATCATAAATTCTATTAATAATAGAGATTCGGGCATATGTTTTTCCAATCCCATATGTTCCATCAGTGTCAACAGCATGCAATCAAAGTGTCAGAGTCCTCCTCTCAACACCATTTCTCCCTTTGATTAATTTGATTAAAAATATATATTGATAGATATAGATATATAGATACATAGTTTAGGTCTTACACTTACAATAATTTTAATGCTCATGAATTTGATGTGCATAGTTACATTGTACTAGTTTGTTCTCTTTGTTTGTTTTTTGATGTTGTTTGTTTTGTTTGGGGCCACACTAGTGGTTCTCAGGACTTATACCTGACTATACATGGAGGAACAAAGCAGGTGCCAGAAAAGTGCCTTATCCTCTATGCTTCTCTCCAGCCCATACTGAGTATTAGCCTTAAGAAGAAAAACTATATGAAAGTGAATCACTGGAGCAGATGAAGGTTATAGAAGACTACAGAAATATTTCATGACGGAAGAATATTAGAATAATAAACACAGATGGACATGCTGACTTCATACCCAATGTAAATGTAAGCAAATTTCTAGGAGGTGGTGATCATTTTTGAGGAATTTAACACCTAATAATATTTTTTTAAATAATACGTTAATAAATTTGGTAAGGAAAAAACTCAGCTTTCAGTAGGTAAAGGAATTAAACTGAAATGGAACTGAGCGGAAACTAAGTCATTTTTCCCAGAAATTGTCACTGTCACAGTCATCCCGTTGCTCATTGATTTGTTCAAGTGGGCACCAGTAGCGTCTCCATTTTGAGACTTGTTGCTACTGTTTTGGGCATATTGAATACGCCACGGGTAGCTTGCCAGGCTTTGCGATGTGGGCGATATACTCTCAGTAGCTTGCCAGGCTTTCTGAAAGGGGCGGAGGAATCAAACCTGGGCCGTCCACATGCAAGGCAAACACCCTACTGCTGTGCTATCGCTCCAGCCCAAAAATTGTAGATGCAGTTTTTATTCCTTCTATTCATATCTATTCAAACTATTCATTTTTTCATGTTGTTAATTCTGCATCTCCCGAACACTTTTTTAAAATTTTGCTTTATTAACAGCTATTCTGCTCAGTTCTACCTCAAAATTCAGAGTTATAAACCTCTTCAAACTTGAGGTAACTTCAGTGACACTGAAGTATTCCAGAATAAATTCAAGAATTCTACTGGACATGAAGGGAAACATAAGTGGAGTTTAAAAGAAAAGAAAATTGTGTCACATTCTGTAATTTTCCTCAATGAAACGTATGCTTCATTGAGAAAGTGTAGCTTTCCTAGATTTAATGTGAAAATTCTAGTTACCTGGACACACACTTAAGGATCCTAAAGGAATATAAAATACAGGTAGATTATGCTTAGAATTATTGATAAAAACAAGTACAAAGTATTTTCACTAAAAGTATATAACCAAAATGTGTTAGAAATTAAATTTAGTTTTACATATTAAAACAAACACTTCAAAATCTAAAAAACATATTAATAAAACAAGTATAGTAAAACATGTTATAACTTGGGAAAGTTTTGAAAATATTTTTGTAATTTTCATCACAAGGAAAACTGATGTAATTATTTCAGTGATAATGTGTGTATAAAAGCAGCAATCACATTTATTTCACCATATGACATAATTGAGAAGATTTCAAAATTAACAAATATGTTTGTTTACTCTATCCTTGTCTAAATTCTGACATTTAAATTTTGTTCTTAGGATAATTGAAATCATGATGAAGTGGAGAGAGGAATCATTGCTTGGTCTAGTGACTCTCTCTATTTTTATAATACCTTGTAGACCTTGGCACCTATATTTGTAAAAGGCTGGTTTTACTGAAGAGTTTGTTTATTACATTTTTATTCTAGCATCAGAATAAGCTGCAAGGCATCTGATATGTTCTCAAAGTCATTCATCAATTAAGCCTTCTGTTGTGAAAAACAGTAAAAATACAGAAAGGCTTTTTAAGCTGAAAGCACACGCATGAAATATTTACCCCCAAAATTGTGCACAATTAAATGATTCATTTAAAAATGCTTTGCTAATTTAAATCAGCTTCCTGAATCATTTATAGGTACAGTTAACTTATGTTCGGTCAGAGCAATAGACTCTTGTCCTGAACATGGTGGACTGCAGTTCAGCCTCTGGCACTCTGTATGGTCCTGTGAGCAATACAAGGATCGATGTCTGAGCAAGAAAACTGGAGTAAAATCTGAGCACTGCTGGTGTGACATTTTCCCTCAAAAAAAAAAAAAAGAAAAAAGAGAAGGGAACATCAAGTAAACTGTGGTTGGAGGACCCGCTCGGGAGGGGAGATGCCTGCTGAAAGTAGACTATAGATTGAACATGATGGCCACTCAATACCCCTATTACAGACCACAGCACCCAAAAGGAGAGAGAGAACAAAAGAGAATGCCCTGCCACAGAGAAGGGGTATGGGGGAGAGAGAGGGATGGAACTGGGGGTGGGAGGGATACTGGGTTCACTGGTGGAGGGATGGGTGCTCGAAAATTATATGAGGGAAACACAAGTATAAAAATGTGCAAATCTGTTACTATACCCTCATGGCGATTCACTAATTAAAAAATTTTTAAAAATCACTCTATTGTCCAAACTGCATGTCCATGCAGTAAAATGAGAATGAAGTCATGTTGATGCCTGCATGAACACTGTGCGAAAATATATCCTGAAGCCTGATAAAATGAATTGACTATTTGTGGTTGAAGTTATTTTCAGCAGTATCAGGAACTACCAATACTTACTTATCTCTTTGAGTAATGTATACATCGTTGGGATAAAATAAAACATAATTGTATATTATTGTATAAGTATTGAAAATTAAAGATGAAGTTCCTTAGAAAAATATGGAAGAAGTATCATTTTAATGTATTTGAGTATGTTTGTGCCACATGCTAATAATGAAGGTATACTATATAGAGTGGTTGATAAGATTTCTGTGTCGGTTGTTTAAAAGATGTAGTAGAGATTTATTTCAAGAAAATAAACTAAAGATCATAAAAAAAAAACTTTGAATTGTATGCAGTTTTATTGTCCTTCTTTGTTTAAAGCAAATAAAGAGTCCCTGAAGAGCTGAAAAACTGAAAAAGCATTTTATGGTTAAATTTATGTTTTTGATAAAAATATAGATTTTTTAGGACTGATATGGATGTATTGAGTCTGAAGGAAAGGGAATAAGATATAACTGAGGTGAATAATGTGGATCATAGGTGGAAGAGGCTATAAAAATAATTTTATAAAATCAGAAGTTTCTTTGATGTATTCTTATTTGTTTATTTTTTCTGTTGATTGCCTGGCCAATGGTTATCAGTCATAAAAGATGCTTCTAGATTCAGTGACAGTAATGGTTCTGTTTACTTTTTCTTCATAATAATTTATGGCTTAAGACCTGATTTCAAGGTCTTTAATCTACTTTTAACTGACTTCTGTGCATGGTGTGAGAAAGAGATCTGTAAAAAATTCAAATGCATGCATGCGCGGGAAGGGGGTGATGTGATGTGGAGTTGTGTTGTCCGTGGGCTCTCAAGGTGGCGCACTCTTTTGCGCACAACTCACATTCGGTGCTCTCGAGCAGCTGTGTATGGACCAGATCGGGATGACTCCTCTTTGTGCTCTGCTTCTGTGTGTGCCGCTGTGCTCTCTTCTGTCTGTCTCTATCTCTGCCTCTGTCTCTGTAGTCTTTCCTCTGGTCCCTTCCGACCTATCTGTCTCTGCTTCTGTATCTTCTCTCTTGCTTCTGTGTCTTCTCTCTCTGCTTCTGTCTCTTCTCCTTGCTTCTGTTTTTCCTCTGCCCTTCTGTCTTGCCGCTGCCTCTACTTCTCTTACAGTCTTAGTTTATATAGCAATCATATAGAGTGGTGACACAAAGGTGGGTTGAACATTAACAAATCAACAAAGAAGGATAAGACCATTTCTCCAGGAGATTAACAAAATCTCATTTAAGATGATTACTCCAGATTACTAGGAGATCCTCTCAAGGGTAGAATCCAAACAAGGCTGTGTCGATTTCTTCTTTCCTCAACTAGTAATCCAGTTAAATAGTTATAGTAAATTTACTTCTAATATTTCTAACAATGTCATTCTGTATGAGCACAATAAGAGATATCAGACTTAAAGTTTGGTTCTTCCTGAGGACATTCTCTATCTATTACATACCACAGTCCTCAGGTCAGGTTAGTCTTCCTAGCCCCATCAGGGGCCTAGTCTTGTTGCTACTTCTGGATAATGACAGCATTTGTCTATGACCATGCTTTCAACTTATAGCTGAGTGTTTTGGCACTTTGGCCTGGCCCATTTCGATGCCAGGGTAGCTCTCAGCTTGCCCTGGGTCCATACCATCCCTCATCGGGATCCTGCTTTGGGGGTGCTAGGAACTAAGGGCAACTGAGTTGAGAAAGTAGATGCCCAGGAGTAAATATTATTGGAGTCAATCAGGTCTCAAGTTACAAAGCATAATATTAACTGTCTTCCTGTGTCCATACAAAAAGGACATTGCTTTAAGGTAAACTAAGTTTCCTGCAGCAAGGCTGAAAGGACAAACCCAATGTTATTTTACAGAGATCTGAATTTATTATTTTGTTACATGTAACTGAACATATTCTGGATAACATTTATTGGACAGGTTTTCCTTTTCCCAATTCATGTCTAGCTCCTTTGTTGAAGATTAACTGTCCATATACTTGAGGGACTGTCTCTGGGTTGTTCATTCTATTCCACTGTCTGAGTCTATTTTTAATCCAGTACAATACTGTCTTGATTAGGATAGAATTAAAGAATATTTTAATGTTGGAGAAATAAGTTTTCTTCTCTTTATGGTAATTGTTTATCTGTTTTTAGAGGGTGAAATTTGTTACTACATCCAATTAAAAATTAAAAAGTTTCTGTGTTGCAAAAGAAATGAGAGAATAAAAAGAGAGCACATGGGCTGGAAGAAAAGATCTTTCCACCATTCACCTGAAACCTGGTTAATATTGAATATATATGGACCACCTATGAAAGCAAAGAAAAATCAAGCGCTCCCCATCAAGAAAATGGGTTAAAAGATAAGTAGAAATGTTCTTAGAAAAAATATTTAAAGAACCAGAGCAATAGTACAGAGTGTAGGACTTTTATCTTGCATGTGGATGACCCAGGTTCAATCCCTGGCATCCCATATGGTACTCCCCAACCACCCCCAAGCATCACCAGGAGTAATTCCTGAGCTTAGAGGCAGGAATAACCTTGGGGCATTGCTGGGTTGGCACCAGAACAAAATTTTTAAAGAGCAATTAGATGGCCAATAAGACAATGTGTACATCAAAAAATGTTCTGTATTACCAATCATTAGGGAAATAGAAATGAATACAATAATGAAATGCTATCTCATAGTAGCAAGATTGGCATGTATTTAAATAATGGACACTTCTCAAAAAACATAAAACAAAAACAAAATAGTAATACAGCTTCCATTATGACCAAGAAATTCCAATTTTGTCATCTACTCCTAAACACTATTCCAAGCTGACCTTGCAATCTGGTCAGTTTGCTATATTTATTACAGCATGCTTCACGTTAGTCCAAATCTGAAAACAACCCCCAAGTGCCCAAGAACAGATGAGTGGAAAAAAAATCGTGGAATATATGAGCAATGCAACACTACTCAGCTATAAGAAAAAATAAAATTATGCAATTTGCCATTATGTGATTTGAACTGGATATTACTGTGCTGAGTGAGGTCAAGGAGGGACATATACAGAACAATGTTTATGGGCTATAAGAAATTATAGGAAGACATAAGGACAATGGCAACAGGATTTGAGAGTTGGTCTGAAGAACTGAGCTAATGTGGGTCTGGTGAGGAGGATAGGAGGGGCCTTTGGGATACTGGTGGACAGAAGTGGACTCCTTTATGGTGGGTCTAATTTTAGAAAGATATATGTATTAATCTATCATTAACCATATTGTTAACCACAGTGTCTCAATAAAACTGGAAAATTTAAATAGTCAAGGGATTTACATAAATTGAATGAGATAGGTGTCTAGACTAACCATTACTTGGTGGTAAGTAATACTATTACTATGAACTCAGATTATGGTAAATGTGACTTGGAATATCATGTAATGCTATTTAGCGATTGGTTATCACGAATCATGAAATCCCCGTTAATCATCGATTTCTCGAGCGGGCTCAGTAACCTCTCCATTCGTCCTTTCTCTGAGATCTTAGAAGTCTCTCTCTGCTTGGCCCTCTCAACGATGTCACACTGGAGGCTCTTTCAGGGTCAGGGGAATGAGAGCCAGCTTATTACTGGATTTAGCATGTGAATACACCATGGGAAGCTTGCAAGGCTGCCCCATGTGGTCAGGAAACTCTCAGAAGCTTGCCAGTTTCTCCCAGAGGGAGAAGTAGGCTACAAGATATCAAGCTTCTGAGAGCTTGCTTTTAAGTCTCTGGGTGCTGACTGTTGATGGAATTATACACACCTGGGTTCCTCTGCCTGTACCTTTATGCATGATGCCTGTCCGAACGTGTGGAGAGGGGCCTCGAGCATGGCTATAGCTAGGTTCTGGTGGTCTTCAGCCTCCACGAGCTCTGCTTGGGGTGGGGAGGGAAGCTGAAGCCCATCCCCTTTGAGGGGCCCCGGGGGAAGACAGCCAGGCGTGCGTGCAAGAGACTCTTTGTGATTGGTTATATGAATATAAAATAAAGAGGATTTTTGTAATGGCAATTGGCTATCAAAACCTGTGAGAAATAGTAAATATTATGTATTATTTAAGGCAAATATAATGGCCCCAATTTAATACATTATTAATATATTATTATATTGTCAATGAATTATTAATCAGAACTTAAAACATAACTGGAATTATAAAAATAAAAATTATTGCACCCTCCTGTCTATGTATTCACTTTCATTTAATTGTTACTGGTCATTTTGTGACTTTTAAGGTTTCTTTCTTTGACCTCTATTAGAACCATACTGCTTGAGCATAAGAATTTGTTTCTTTTCATTCTCTAATTAGTGCTTTTCTGGTAGCCTGTTTATAATTTTGATTAAAAAACAGAGTACTTATTCAACTGCACTGATTAATATTTTCCTCTGATGTTCCTCTTATTCATAAGGTGATCTGTAGTGCTATAAAGAGCCTTTTCCAATTCTATTTAGCTAAAAGTGATTCTCAGTATTGCATACAATGTACAATGATATACAATGTGCTGAAACAATTTCTAATCTCAGAGTCTTGAAGCAAAACTGTTTACTTCTTGCTTATGCCTCATGCTCATGCTATGCCCCATAGCCCTCGATATAGAGCTCACACATCACTTCTGTTCACTTTCATTATCTAAAACAAAATTTCTCAACTGGGGGTCATATGAACCCCTGAATATTCTAAGGGAGTTAACAGTTAAAACTGGCTGAACAAGACCAATTTAAAGGGGGCAACCTTTCAAATAGGAGCCATAGGAAAGTAAGAAAATCAGAAAAGGCCCATAGTCGGAGAGTCTCATAACAAATCACATAGCTAAGTGTGATGTCAGTGGGCAAGAACTTTACTGTTCTATAAAAAGAAACACAAGCATTCCAAACATTGTCATCTGACACATATGTTCTACACTTATTTTATTATTATTAAAAATACCTGAACTACATATTTTGTTCTACTTATCTTTCCCCTTCATGACAACTTCTCTTCTCAGGAAGAACATTCATTGATTTGGCGGGGGGGGGGGCAGTAGGTAGTGCTATCTATTTTCTTGAAAACTACAGCTCTATTTTAACTTTATATAATGCTACCTTATTCATTCAACATAAAGCACAAGTTAAAAGACCTTACCTCTTGGTAAACATAACACACAAACCATACCATAAGGTTTTATTAGAGCAACTTTAGCAGATTCACTTTGGTTAATGCTGTTCCCACAAGGGGATACATGGTAAGTCGTGGTCTTCTTTAAAAAGTTGTCACATGTCAGTTTAATTCTACTATGTGAGTGTATGTGCATATGTGTGTATGTTTGTGTGTGTGTGAGAGAGAGAGTGATCTTCATAAATTGCTTCTAAAAGCTTCTGAAACACTTTAGTATATCAATATCCTTTCCACAATAATATTTCTTCTTAGTTGTTACAGTGACATTAGTGTTCCATTTATATCCTTTCTTTGGGTTATCCAAGGAATATGACTGTTTTATCCCATCATACTATGGAAATTTTATAGTATGATTAAAATAGAATAGGAAATTTTTAAACGAATACAAATTTTATAAAATAAAATCCTTTTTGTTTTACTATATACATGTGAAATACCGAATTAAATATATAAAATTTATATTTTATCCCTAATATAATATTGCAGCATCATTCACATAAATTTGGTGATATGATTTTAGTCCAATCCAGACATTGATTATTGCATGTACCCTTCCTGACTTATCCTGAAACTGTACAATTTACTTTCCATGACTTGCTTTTTGACCTTTATAGTACTAAAATTTTGAATGCTTTCTCTATCTTCATTCTAAGCCTATATGAAAATTATTTATTTCTTACTTATGAAACACAGTGTGTCATAAGTCTTTTAACACTAAAATACTTCATCATTAGTCTTTTATCTCAGTCTCTCTGCCCTCATAATTCAATACACTCTTCTTCTTCTCTAAATCTTTACTATAGTACCAACCCTCCTGACTTGACTTTTTCAAGTTTTCTTTCTCAGTTATCTTTCATTCTCACTCTGATAATACTTATATGTTTGCAAACCTATTACTTTTGTCAATACTTTGCTATATTCATCTTCAGTTCCAAAAGGTCACCACCAGATACAATGAATGAATCAATCAAGAATAAAAATTGGAAATTGATGAAAAGTAAGGCATGGCATGTGCAAGAGCAGTCTTTTAAAATACAGGCAATTCCAGTACATAAATATTATTTATAAGGATAATTCATACAGAGTTTTATAACTATTATTATAATTACAGAAATTAGAGTTTTAAATATGCATGTATTAACATTAAGTTTATTTTATTAGACTATCACACTTTAGCAATGAAATATTTTCATATCAATATGTATAAGAATTTAGCAAGAAATTTGGATAATATAAAGGGTTTATATATTTTCTGGTAAATTAAGGGATTATAATAAAACTTTATAGTCTTTAGTGTACATTCAGCCATTCAGCATGCATCACCCTTCCCCTTCCCCGCCTGGGCTGCTGAATGTAGACTAGAGACTGAACACAATGGCCACTCAACACCCCTATTGCAAACCACAACAGCTAATTAGAGAGAGCAAAAGGGAATACCCTGCCACAATGGCAGGGTGGGGTGGGAGGAGATGGGATTGAGGGGGTGGGAGGGATGCTGGGTTTATTGGTGATGGAGAATGGGCACTGGTGAAGGGATGGGTTCTCAAACATTGTATGAGGGAAACATGAGCGCGAAAATGTATAAATCTGTAACTGTACCCTCACGGTGATTCACTAATTAAAAAATAAATTAATTTAAAGAAAATAAAAACCTTTATAGTCTTCCAAGTTAAGAACAACTTTTATTCTAAGTTTAGCTTGCAGGATTTTTTTTTATTTCTCTCCAGTTTATTTACTTCAATAATTCGTATGCCACATATGAATGAATGCATCTAATACTTTTCTTTCACTTCCTTATTTCACTTAGCACGAAAAACATGCGTTCATTCCATTTTTTTTCCAAATGGCATGATTTCATAGTTTTAAATTGCAGAGTACTATTTTATATAAAACATGTACCACAATTTCTTTATGTAACAAGCATCAGTGGGCATCTAGGTTGATTCCATGTTTTGGCTACTGTACTGTGAATAATGCTGCTATGAATACAAGGGTGCAAAGAGCCTTTTTAATTTATTGTTTTTATTTCCTTTGGATAAATACATAGAAGTTACAGCAGATCTGACTAACTTCAGATTCTTGTGGACCATGAGAACAGCACATCAACCAACCATCAGATGTATTCAGTATTACAGCTCTTTATGGGACACACAAATGCACTTCTGTGACTGACTCTAAACTGATACTGCAGCAGCAGCATTAATGTTTCAGTAGCATTTTCCTCAACAGCAATAATAGTGATCACAACAGTCCCCATATGCAGAGACCCAAACTTCTATGTATTACTTACTGTATCCCTGGCCTATAGCCACTTCTGTAATCTGATTAGTTATACTCTGTGTAAATGAGGGTTTGTGAGATCAATCAGATCATGTTGTAAATGAGAGTCCAAATGGAGATCTTGATTATGTGACCCCTCACTCCTCATTTTCTACCAAACAGTGGTATTGATGGATCATATGGATTTTAATTTATTTTAAAGGAATGTCCATATAATATTCTATTGATTACACCAACTTAAACAGATGAATGGCCAATAAAAATATGAAAATGCACATATACACCCCAAGTGGTGTAGAGGGCCCATTTGTGGGGTTGAGTAGAGTTAATGTAAATGTCTCTACCCAATTCCCCATTCTGCTTTCAGGATTTTCAAATAGGGATTTCTATTTGAGCTGAGTTTTTGCAAAGATCACAGACTCATTATCAGCAAGATAATTATTTTTTTTATTTTTTTAAATTTATTTTATTGAATCACCATGTGGAAAGTTACAAAGTTCTCAGGCTTATATCTCAGTTACACAATGCTCAAACACCCATCCCTTCACCAGTGCCCATATTCCACCACCAATAAAAACAAAAAAAAAAGCAAAAACAAAACAAACAAACAAACAAAAGTATACATCCCACCCCTCACCCCCCAACCCACCCCGTACGTGAGTGATAATTTCACTTCCTTTTCTCTTTACCTTGATTACATTCCATATTTCAACACATAACTCACTATTGTTGTTAGAGTTTCAAAACAGACTCACTATTTTTGTTGGAATTTATCCCCTAAGAATACAGCTCTATTAACATGGAAATATTTGATAATAAGTTTTCCACTGATGAGAATGAAGAGATAACCACGGTTTACAATTTCTGTATTATAGTAATTAAGTCCGCGAAGATTTAAGTTTGAAAATGAATCATTTCCCTTCCTGGAACAGCATGTAGCCAAAGTTAGTTCACAGTCTCCATACATGGGTGCAAGCACTTGCTGGAACCCCAATTCCTAAAGCTGTCTCTGTTTTTTTTTTTTTTTTCGCGCCACAAGTTCATACCTTCTCAACAGACCCACAAATTCTCGGACACCACGCCTTCTCCAGGAGGGGAGAGAGACCAAGAAGGAAGGTTATTTCCTCCGTTAGCCGGCGTGGGGCAAAAGCTTAGTTCACAGTCACCATACATGGGTGCAAGCACTTGCTGGAACCCCAATTCCTAAAGCTGTCTCTGGTTCCCGCTCGTTCCACATCCACCGGCTCTGCAGAGGCATGGGCACCCGGGCCGAAAACCCGGCCGGCCGGAGCCAAGCCACCGGCCCCGGCCAGCAAGATAATTATTTTAATGTTACATTAATGAAATATTTTATCAGTAAAATTAAGTCACTGTATAGTACCTGACTATTTAATTTAAACACCTTCACATATTCAGTGAAAGGCCTTATCTATATTTTTAAGTTATCATTCTTTGGGCTGTTTTGTCTTCCCCCGATTTAATATGACATATGACATAGGTGAAATGTGACAAAGAAATGATAGAAGATCCTAAATCACACTGCAAGAAATGACAGCTTCAAATTAGAATTACAATTTGAACTAGAGAAAAGTTAATGTAAATTCTATCTCACCCAATGAGATTTTGGGGTTTATTCATATCTCCCAGCATCACACAGTTTTATTCTATTTCGTGCCCTCAGCACTCTGGCACTTAGCAATGTTCTTATTGTAGTTACTTGTAAAAATTTACAAAGACGCGCTCGCCGGAAGGGGTGATGTGATATGTGTGTTATGTTCTGTTGTTGTTCTAGGGCTCTCGGGGCAGTTCTTTAGCATGTGCCGCTTACCTTCCGTGCCCTCAAGCCGATGTGTATGGACCAGATTGGGACGGCTCCTTCTTGTGCTCTGCTTCTGTGTGTGTCGCTGTGCTCTCTTCTGTCTGTCTGTCTTTCTCTGTCTCTGTAGTTTCTCCTCTGGTCCCTTCCGACCTCTCTGTCTCTGCTTCTGTGTCTTCTCTCTTGCTTCTGTGTCTTCTCTCTCCACTTCTGTGTCTTCTCTGCTGCTTCTGTCTTGTCTCTGTCTTTTCCCCTTGCTTCTGTGACTTCTCCTTGCTGTGTCTTCTGTCTGTGTCCTGCTGCCTCTTCCTCTGTCTCTGCTGTCTCCTTCTCTTCCCCCACAGTCTTAGTTTATATAGCAATTGCATAGGGCGATGACACAAAGGTGGGTTGACATTAACAAATCAATCAAGCACGTGACAGGGACAAATGGAGATGTTACTGGCACCCACTTGAGCAACTGGATGAACAACAGGATGACAGTGATCAGTGATACAGTGATAATATTATTTACGATTAATTTTGTGGCTTTGTTTTATTTTGGTATGAATTTACCTGGCATGTCTTCATCTTTTATTTTTAACTATTCTGAGTTTGAAAAGAATGAAACAGTAAAATAGATGTTTAAAAATGTAACACTGGGATTATGAAATTATAGGAGATTAACCTTATTAATCCTATGTGTAAATGTACCCACCTCTGCAATAAAAATGAAAATATATACATATATAAGTGTATAGGTATACATCCCAAAGATAAGATTAAAAAAAAGAAACATAGGAAGGAAACATTAAATGCTCATATTCAGCCAAATTGAAGATTTTTGTCCATAGAATGAACTTACCTGGGGGTGAATGAGAGGGATTCTTTATTCTTTTTTTAGTATGTTTATGTTTAAGGGACAAACTGGTGGTACTAGTGATTTACTCTTATATTTGTGTTCATAGATCACTTGGGGAACCATATATGGTGCCAGGGATCAAACTTGGTTCAGCTGCATATAAAGCAAACAACTTATCTGTTATAGTGTCACTGGCACCTAAAATGATTTTTTTGTATGTGTGTCAATATCACTGGTCTGTTTTTGTTTGCATTTTCCTGATAAACGATCGAAAATTTTTTCATACACACATTAACTTTTTGTACATCTTCTTTATGGGAGTGTCTGCTCATTTGTTCTCCCAATTTTTTGATGGAGCTATTGCTTTTAATATTGTCTTATAAATGACCTATGTACCTTTGATATTAATCCTTGTCAGATGAATATCACTTGTATCATTTATCATCCCGTTGATCTTCATTTTGCTCAAGCAGGCACCAGTAATGTGTCTATTTATCCCTGTCGCATGCTAGTGTAGCCCAATGGTATCTGCTCGCTCCAGGAACATGAAGAGCCTCAAACCATTCATTCAAGGTCTTGACAAAGAAGTCTGACCATCTCGTAGGTGGGCAGCTATGGGGTCTTTTGACATTCCGTGGAATCCAGTCAGTAACAGCTCTAGTCTAGCAGTCATCTCTAAATCATATTACGTGTCCATCCCATCTGATTTTTGATGCCTTGGCAAATGAGACAGTGTCCCTGATTATTGATCATCAACAGAGGTCTGAACACCGGATTCCTTCTCTCACTTGAGTGAAATGTGATATTCCAAGAAGAGCTCTTTAGATTCCTCTTTGGGATACCCAAAGCGTTCTTGTTCTGTTTTTGTAGGGTCCAGGTCTCTGAGACGTATATTAGTGCAGGAAGAATGGTGGAGTCTAAAAGATGTGCCTGGAGCCAGAGGTTCTTCATACTCTTAACAATTTCTTCAACACTCTTGAAGGCATTCCACACTGCTCTCTTCCTCTAGTGCAATTCTCGCCAAGTTGTTCCTCATCTTGAGTTCTCGACCCAGGTACAGATAGCTGCTGAATTCGGAGGTGTTTGTTCCATTGAAAGCAAATGGAACATCAGGAACTAGTTTGTTTTTCATTAACATTGTTTTGGTGAGATTCTGCTGTAGTCCGACCTTTCCACACACTCGCAGTCAAAGTTGGCCAGCATTTGTGCCCCTTGGCTAATGTTTGGTGCTATGAGAAAAATGTCATAAGTATAGCAGAGGTAGTGTAGTTGTCTACCATCTATCTTCATTCCCATTCCTTCCAATTCCAGTCATCGCATGATGTTCTCAAGGATGGCACTGAAGAGTTTCGGTAAAATTGTGTCACTCTGCCGAACCCCTCTCTTTACACCGATGATCACTTCCTTGTAGAATGGTGAGATCCTGCTGGTGAATCTGAAATACAGCTCGTGGAGGATCTTGATGTACTGAGTTTGAACACCCTGTTTGGCTAGGACTTCAATGACCACTTCAGTCTCAAATCAATGGCATTCCTTAAATTGATGAACGTTAGACAAAGCGGCATCTTGAACTCTCTCAAAACTTCAATGAGCTTGGTCGCCGTGTATATGGCCGATAGTGCTGAATCCTTTTTGGAACCCAGCTTGCTCCCATGGTTGTCCTTTACTTAGTGTTCTGCCTATTCTATTCAGGATAACTCGAGTGAACAACTTGTAGATGATGGACAACAGGCAGATTGGGCGATGGTTGCCGATGTCGTGGATGTCTCCCTTCTTGTACAACAGAACGGTCCTGCTGGTTTTCCATTGGAGTGGAAACTTGCATTCAGACAGGTAGCATGTGAAGAGCTGAGCCAGTGTATTGGCGAGTACTGGCGACAGATTCTTCAGATGTTCGGGTCTGACTTTGTCTGGACCGGGTGCTGTACGCGTCTTTACCGATGAAACGGCATGTCGGATTTTGGAATGTTGGGAATGACATATCCATCCTGCGGAATTTGGTATGTGGGCAGTTGGACATGGCTGTTGAAGAGATCCGTGTAGAAGTCATAAATAATCCTATCCATTGGCCTTCTGGAAGATGTGATAGATCCATAAGGACTTTGGAGTGCAGTCATCTTGGTCTTGTAGTTATCGAAGGACAGGCGAGCATTGCAAATGCTTTTCCCATTTTCCAATTTGATGTAGTCTTATTTGTTTACTCTGTATAATAACATTGGTGGAAAATTGATTAGTTCAGCCTATTTAGAAAACAGTATGGAAAACTCCTCAAAAATTGAATAATTGTGCATTCTTGTAATAACCTTCTTTTCACCTACTTCAAGAGTCCCAAAACTTATTTTGAAACTGTTTCTGCTCCTGTGTTTACTGTACCACTTCCCACATTAACCAAAATCTGGAAACAATCAGAGTGTCCAAGAGCAGATGAGTGGTTAAAGAAACTGACCTACATACAGAATGAAATAGCACTTGGCTATAACAAGAGATGAAATCAGACAGCCTGCCACTATGTGGATGAAGCTTGAGGGTACCAGTGGAGTCAGGCAGAAGGCGCGAAACAGATATAAAATTAACTCTCATATGTTGGTTATAAAGTGACATAGTATGGGGATAATAAATGGCCAAAGGCAACAAAACCTGAGAGTTGATCTAAAGAACTGAACCTATCCAGACGTACGCAGGTGAATGGGAGGGGACCCTGAGATAATGCTGGGAAGATGCGGACACTCTGCTAGAGAGTCTACAACTGGAAAATTGTAAGTATGGACATTATTATTAGTAGTAGTAGTATTTTTATTATTTGCTTTTTGGGCCACACCTGGCAATGCACAGGGGTTACTCCTGGCTCTACACTCAGGAATTACTCCTGGTGGTGCTCAGAGGACCATATGGAACGCTGGGAATTGAACCTGGGTCAGCTGCATGCAAGGCAAATGCCCTACCCGCTGTGCTATTTCTCCAGTCCCGATGCACCTTATTATTAATAGTATTTTAAACCACAGTGCTTCAAATACATTTTTTGCAAATATAATATCATAAAATAAATAAGGTTTAAACAGAAAAATTAAAATTTAAGATCCTATTTTCATTCTGAAAAATTGGATTTGCAGATATTGATCCACTTTTCCTAATTTCTTCTCCCTTTTGCTTTGTGCAACCTATGATCAGATTTTTCCCAAATTCTTATCATGTCATATCAAAGAAAATAGTTTTCTTCATATGAATCATCTCTTCCTTTTGGAGTTTACAAACATGGAGCATAAAAAGACATATGGCAATGACTTGGCTAGAGTAAGTGGAAACTTGCTGAATGCCATTATTTCTGTTGAAGTCATGGTACAAACATATTTTTTTAATTTATTTTTATCCTGGTAATGCCCTGACCTTTGAAAATTGAAGGGAAAACATTTTAGACTATTTTTCCTGCTATTAAACATTCGTGGTGTTTTTCAAAACTGAATTTTGTCTCCTTGGACATTCAGCCAGATTTCCTTCCGGAGAACTCTTTCCAAATGTCAATGAACTCTTATTTTTGGAAACAAGTTGTAGCTACAACTTTTATCTGCATGTCTTTGGCAAGTCTGAGGAAAATGATACAAAGCTAATCTGGAACAAACACCCCTCACTAGGCTTCCTTTTAGATAGGTGATAGTTTGTTGATTACAAAGTAACCTTTTAAGACAAGCAAATTTTGGTATTTCAATGTTTAATATAGTATAGCAATATCCCCTGAATTAGGATTAAGTTTTAAAACTATAAAATTTAATTTTGCACTACATTGTAATGCGCGATTGGACAGATTCCAACAATAAAGCATGCTATTTAAAGCAGTATCATGAAGATATATTAATCTCCCAACACAAATGTTTCTTTTTTAACCCTCTTTCAAATTCACTACAGAATTCCTTTTCAAATTCCCATATCTCTAAATATCACATAATAACTTTTTTGAGCAACAAAACTAAAAGAGTCCTTTGAGTAATAAAAAGTAGCTGTTTGATATTTGTAATAGTTTTCCATAGAGTCATAGTGGACATAGTTGTTGACTCTCAACAACTCTACTGCAGGCATCAGAATCATTTGATATTATTCACATTTTGAAGTGATAGTATTTACAGGTTAAGATTTAATAGTGGGAATTGGGAATTTATTTTTTTTGTATTACAGAAAAAGAAGGAAGCATCATAATTCTGTATGTAGCACTTTAAACTTTGTGTTAAGAAGGGATCGTACTCTTCTGTTTTCTTATTATGTATTTGTTCCTTGTTTCATTTGCAACCGAAGTTAAATATCCATTTCATTTGCAACAGAAGTTAAATACCTATTTCGTGCTGTTTTCCCTATTATTATAAGTTACTCTGTCAGTCAAATAAAACTTTGTTACTTAAATTTAAAGGACAGTAGTAATTCATATATTTTTGCTATATAATTGTATTTGTATATAATTTGTGAGTCTGGAAAGTATAAATCTGAAGGTAGCAGGCATTTTGTTTACCATCAAAGTTTTCATCATTGGGCAAATTATAAAACTACTTAAAGTATCTGGACTTCCATTATCAGAGTAATTGATAAAAAATCCTCTTCCGAAATAAGGCTATAGATAATAAATTGTCTCTTTGTGAGGAAATAAATTCTCTCTACATTTTCTTGGTACAACTTTACAATGATCACTCAGTAGTCATGACTTTTATATTTAGTTGCATAGTCTTACCAGCGATTATTTGTGCACCCAAACAGTTATGACATTAAAAGTATACTGTATAGTTGTAGGTAATTATTGGGTTTTCTAGAATCTGGTGACCAAATTGTTGTTTCTGCAAAAATTTGGAGCTGTAATTTTATCAAAGGGCCTAAGGAAATATAATTAAGATAGTAACTTTAAGGGACAGATTATTGGCAACCTCTAGAAGCTTTTGTATTCTCCCCTGATTCATTAGATACAGCATCAATAAACACTCTTCTCTTTACAGAATGTTAACCCAATATTCTGCTTGCTGCTAGCCTGCAATGAACCATACAAAGATTGTTATAATCTATAGATGTGCTAGGAAGCATAAACACCAAATCAAAACTTGAATTAATGCTTTTTATATTTTGATACTTTTGATCATCAAAGATTAAAGACTATGAAATGTGTTACCTTATATTTTAGAGATAGTGGTGAATTTTCTAACATCTATCGCTTTTTCTCTATGTACTTGTACATTATTTTTATGTACAAAATGATCAAATATTACCTTCCTATTTCTTTTTTATTAAAAAATGTCAACCAAAAGTTGCATTGAGGTATCAAGATGTTTAATTATATCAAAATTAATGTTTTTTGATGTCTAAAATACATTTCTGCTGCACCACAACCACCATTAGAGTAACTACCATTTTTTTAGAAAACTTCTTCACACCCATTTCACTATTGCCAGACTCTATTTTGTTAGCTGTATCTCAGGATCTCATGGCTCATTTTTGTTGGCCATTTTTGCTTTCTACATTTGTTTCTTTATAGTCCACATGTAAATTAGATCGTTAGTATTTATTTTTCTCCTTCTGACTCACTTTACCAACCATTACACTCTAAGTTCTATCCAAGTTCAAGTTGAAATGCAAGATTTCATCTTTTCTAGTTATTAAGTAGTATCTCATTGTTTAAGTACACCACCTATCATTTCTTTATGCTCTTCATATATTGTTAAGTCGTGGAGTTGTTTACATATTCTAACTATGGTAAATATCACTGCAATGAACATAGGTGTTAACATATATTTGCACATTATTGTTCTTGTGTGTTTGTTCTGGGATAAAAGCCAAAAAGTGGAATAACTGTGTCATATGGGAAGTCAAATTTTATTTTCTTGGAGAAGTTTCCATACTGTTTTCCAGAGGGTGAAACTGACAGTTGAGCCTAGTCTCACCATTTGTGAATTAGGTCTACTTTTTCCAACACATCCTCACCAGTATTGGTATTTTTCGGGCCTTTTTATATAGGATATTTTCACTACTATGGGTGGTATATCATCATAGTTCTCTGTAACACTTCCCTGATGATAATTGATGGTAAATACATTTTGATAAGTCTAGTGAGGGGTAGGTAGTTAGTACAGCAGTTTAGGTGCTTGCCCTGCATTCAACCAACCTGGGTTTGATAATCAAGACATATGGTTCCCTAAACACTTCCAGAAGTGATCCGTGAGCACAGAGTCAGGAGTAAGACATGAGCACCACTGGGTGTGAATATAAAAACAAGAAAACAAAACAAACCATATTCATATTGGCTATTTGTATAACTTCTTTGAGAAAATATATCCACTTTCTCAGTCCAATTTTAGGTATGGTTGTTTGCTTTTATGTTGTTGGATTTTGTGAATGCGTTATGTAGCTTGAATGTTAGTCCTTTTTCAGATGTATGTGCAAACATTGATTTTCTTTCATTCAATAGGGTGTCCTTTGATTTTAAACATTTTTTTCACAGTTTAGAAACATTATTTAGTTGCTCTCCTTTTTGATTGTTTTTGCTTTGGTTTTCTTTGCCAATGGGGTTAAATTACTGGAGTCCTCTGAGGTCAACAGAATGGGCAGTCATGCCTATAATTCTATTATTTCCTCATGCATTTAGTGAATTCAGAAATGCTATCAAGGCATTTAATACATTTTGATTTAAATTTTTGTGTATAATGTGTGATGTGTCTAATTTATTCCATTGGAGGGACACTCCGTGTTTCTCAGGGCTCATATATAGGTCTGTGATTAGAGATCACTTTCAGTGGAGTTTGGGGAAACCATATTGGTGCCAGGGACCAAACTCATGTGCAAGGCAAATAACTACTCACTGCACTATCTCTCAAGCCCCTCTATCATTTTTTAGGATTTTTTGTTCTTTTGGTTCATAATGTCTTACTATTCTCTCACTTAGTTCGCATTAAGCCTATTCCTCCTTCCTTCACTCATTAGTAGAGAAAAATCCTACATTCTCCTGTCAACAAACTGATTGATTAACTGGAAGTCATTAAGCCATGTAGGATTTGCTTATATACATGTAGATTTGTTTTCTTGTATGTAAAGTTGGAGGGCAACTAATGGTTATTACACTAGCTTTTTTCAAAGGCTAGCATTATAGATACCTTGTATGATGCTATTAACTAAGGTAGAGTATTTAGAGTTGTCTAACTCTTGTATTTACTGGAAAGAAAACTATTGTATATTCTCATTCTATTGTCAATGGTAATATATTTAGCCTGCTTGCTAAATTATCTTATATATTTACTAATATTTATCAGTATTTAGAGTATTTACTAATATTTACTAATATTTATTAGCATTTGGTATATTGAGCAATTTACACATGTATATATATTCTAAGATTTTTTATCTTTTTGGGTCATATTCTTGGACAGTACTAAGATAACAAGGTCAACTATCACTTCGCAGAAAACTCCAGTATTTCATAAATTACTTTATTAATTAATATGAATCACATTATTCATTTTAATTAGCATGACTTTTGGAAAAATATAAATAATTCAAAATTACAAGTAAGTTAATTTATTGGCTATCCAGCAGTGGGGATTTTGTGACTTTTGTTACTGAATAAATGTGTTTTGCTCAATTAACATCATCTCAATAATCCTTAAATTTTATTATGATCTTCTGACTTCTATTTCTTCCATAGCTAAGGCCTGAATTATTTCTTCGTACAGATTTCCAGATTACATAAATTTAATGATTTTTTAACAGAAATCTAATTTTAGTCATAAGAGCTATCTATTTGGTTTAAGATACAGATCTCAAAGACAACACTTTGTTCTGGTTCTAAATAGTGTTCCCTTCTGTAAAATAACTTGTTTGAGTATTAAATTCTCCAAAAGTCTTAGAATTAGTTTTTAACTCTATTTTGTAATTTTCTATTTGTATATTACTATGGGTATAATGATAAATTAAGAAGGGAGATTTTGTTTTATATCATTCTATTTTAGATTCTAGATTTTGATATAATATTTGCATTCTCTTGATTTTTCATATTTCATATTATTTTATTTAACACAGTATATTTTTAGAAAAATATATTTTTTCAGATAAAACCATATGTGTATAATATTCTGAAGTTAAAAGCATTTAATACATTTAATAAAAATATATTCACTGAAGAACCTTCGGCTCTGGGCACATATTTTCAACTCTACTATTCTTCCTGCACAAACATATGACTCAGAGACTTGAGCCTTATGGAAACAGGATAAGAACATTATTCAGGTCACCCAAAAAGAAATCAAAAGAGCTATGCTTGGAGTATCACATTTCATTTAAGTGAGAGAAGGAATCCAGAGTTCCGACCTCTGCAAATGATCGAGAATCAGGGATGCTGTCTTGTTTGCCAAAGCATCGAAAATCAGATGGGCCAGACACGTAGTGCCATTTGGAGATGACCACTGGACTAAACTGTTATTCACTGGATTCCACAGGAGGTCAAAAGAATGCCTGACCTCCCACCTATGAGATGGTCAGATTTCTTCATCAAGACCCTGAACAAATGGTTTGAGGCTCTTCGTGTTCCTGGTCCGAGCAGACACCATTGTGTTTCACTAGCATGCGACAGGGATGAATGAAGATGTTACTGGCACCCACTCAAGCAAATTGATGAGCAATGGGATGACAAGTGATACAAGTGAAATGATGATAGTCACAATAGGATATCAGAAATGTATTTGATTAGTATTAACTGGAAAATAATCTTTGCCAAAATATTAGTTAGCTAACGTATCATCAAATTGGTGAATTCTGCTAAGTGAATAAAAACATTACACATTTTTAAATACTGCCATATGTTTATTATTGTTACCAAGGTAACCTCATCATTTTGATCGCTGGAACTGACAAGTAATTAATAAAGGAAAAGATCTTAATGTTATCTTGTAATTTAGGTGCTTTCATTATCTACATGAACTAATAAAATTCACAAAAGCATGCTTTCTGGGATTAGAAAAATTATAGATAGATATAAACAAACAGGTACATGAAATTTGTCCTTCACTTTTTTTGTTAAACCAAATTCTGAAAATACTTTTTGGAAATGTTCTCACTTTTTCCTAACATGATATATTATTATCAATCAACAGGTGAGGTTGGGTCAAACTCAACTATACTCAATAATTGATCAAGTATTCCTATTAAATTGCCAGAAGAATTATTAACCAATTAATTTTGCACCTTGTTGTTTTAATCATAATTTGTTATGATAATTTTAATTCTATGCTATGTTATCAAATGCTTATAATCTTGTCTGAACAAGAAATTTCTAGCCTCAGTATAGACTTCCCTTTTTCTATTTGGGTATATAAAACATCTAAGATTGTTAGAAAGTGTTAATATTATCATTAAAATGTATGCTTATACGTTCAAGTAAATAATATGTACAGATACATTCATTTTATATGGTTAACAAAATACATATTGTTAGATTTACAAAACAAAAGAAGGAAACATTAATATATTTCATAAAAATAAGATCTATTTTATATTTTATTAATTCTTGAAATTTTCCATAGGTAGTTTCAAGCATCATTGTACCTTTTTCCTCTTAGTTACAAGTTCTTCAATTTTTTTACATCTGAATAATGACCAATCATGTTCAAATTAGAATAGTATTTAGAATTCATATTAGATACAAATATATACTATATTTAATAGTAAAATTCCTATCTTTGGAAGATAATGCTTTTATTAAGTAACACTTGATTGTACATAAAACTCGCTGGATTCATTTTTATATATATGGGGCTATGTTATTAGTGCTCTTCTGAAATTATTTTGTTTAGGTGATATTTTTCTTTTACATTGTTCTTTCAGTACATAAAAAAATTCCTGAGAAGTATTTTCTTAACAGTTTTATATAGTTCCATATTAGCTTTATAACACTTGATGAAGAACACCCCAAAATATTCCATTAAAATTGAAATCTTTCACAAAAATATAACTTGAGCATTAATTATACTTTGTCATTTACTATATAGAATATAGTAAAATGTAAAATAGTATAATAAAATATAATATTTTATAAATATTAAAGTAATCAATATTATGTAAACTTATTACATTCAACTATTAAAGACTATCAACCATTTTAAAGATCAATATTTCATCATTTAAATTTCTTTTTATAGACTCATGTAAAGCACATTATCGTATCATTAGATAATACCCTGAACAATTTTATCATTGTCCATTTTGAGTTATAGACTCATAAAATACACATCAGATAATACGCTGCAGGTGCGAAAAATTAAATTTGAAAATTCTCTTAAAAATAAAGTTAACATGTTGAATATAAATCCCTTTTATGCAACCTTTCTTCAAGGTAACCAGTTTCTCCTGCGCCATGTGCTGTGGCTATTAAGAAAAAGTTAACTGTTACCCTTTGCCTAGAAACCTAAGAAAGCTGCAGCTGTTCATCAAGAGCATTTTCATTTTTACTAGAGCTGCAGCTGTAATGCACATAATTCATGTGGTACATTGGATCTGTCCATCTGCTGGGTGCTGAATTCACGGTTGACTAATCATCTGTAATAGAATTTTTGTCTAGTTGTTTGTGCATAATACCATATTATAATGACTCCAGATCATTTATTCTGCATGGATTTAGAACAAAACATCATGGTATTTTCTCTGGAGAAATGAACTGAAAACAATATTAGAAAGTAATTTCATTAGAAGCAGAAACAAACAGCAGGCATTTTAAAGCATTTATTTTAGTATTGATCAATTATCCAATGGCTGACATGGATTTGGGCAACTTTAGAGCTACATGAAGTTTCAGTCTTCCAGAGATCTTCCAATAGATCTTCAAAACACCTAAATTTGGTTGATAATATGTGATAATAATTCCTAATATTTACTAAATGATCATTATGAGTCAGGATCATTATAAGAACTCAGAGGTATTAATTTTTGTAAGACTCATAACACATTTTTGTTTTAATAATATTGTTTTCATTAAATAGCTATGCTAGAGTTATTAACATTTTCCTACTTTGGAAAGCATTACCTTCCAAAGAAGGGGATTTTACTATTACATAAAGTATGTATTTATATCTACATAAAGCAGATGATTATTAATACTAAGAGGAACTCTCATCTGGAAAGATGGCATAATTAGTTGCCTTTTCTAATAACTGAGAGTCTCTTGTCCGCATGCCTGGCTGTCTTCCCCGGGGCCCCTCAGAGGGGATGGGCTCCAGCTTCCCTCCCCACCTCTAGCAGAGCTCCCAGCGGCTAAAGACCACCAGAACCTAGCCACAGCCATGCGCAAGGCCCCTCTCCACACATTTGGACAAGCCTCACTCATGAAGGTACTGGCAGAAGAACCCAGGTGCGTGTAATCCCATCAACTGCCAATATTCAGAGACTTAAAAGCAAGCTCCCAGAAGCATATGGCCACTTTATGGCCGCATGAAATCTTATAATGTACTTCTCCCTCTGGGAGAAACTAGCAAGCTTCTGAGAGTTTCCTGCCCACGTGGGACTGCTTTGCAAGCTTCCCATGGTGTATTCATATGATAAATCCAGTAACAAATTGGGTCTCATTCCCATGACCCTGAAAGAGCCTCCAATGCGGCATCATTGGGAAGGCCAAGTGGAGAGAGGCTTCTAAAATTTTAGGGATAGGACAAATGGAGAGGTGACTGAGCACTCCAGAAATCGACAATCAATGGGATTTTGTGATTTGTGATTCGTGATTCGAATAACTGAACAACAGTTATTTTCAATTCAAAGATATTTTTACTCCTTGAATATACCTTGAATAACAATAAATAATTTTAATATGGATTCCTTTGCTCCTCTGTGGTAAGGGATATAAAATGCAATACCATAGAAAAAGCAGAGAATATGTCTACACATGAAATATAATTCAGTCCATTGTATTGGAGTTTGATTTCTTCTGATTTAGTTGTTCTAGTTATATTTTTTCAGTAACAAAATCTTTGTTTAGAATATCACCCTTTCAGTACACTTAGTCCGTAAAGTTTCAAAGAAACCAGTCTCCAATATCAGTCATAAACATGCAATTTATATTTAATGTATTATAATATTCATTCCTTTGGTCACAGTGATTAGTTCAAATCCGTAAGCCAAGTCAAATGAATAAGATATACTCTTCTGATATTGTTGAAATCAGAAAAAGAGTAAATTCCACTTTTGTTTCCGATCAAAAACTGAAAGGATGCTAAGCTGGAACAGCTGGAATTCTTAATATTGAAAAACGTTGTGAAGCAGAGCAGCCTGCACAAAAGAAGAAAGATGTGAGCAGAAAAGAAAAGAGTTATGATTTTTGTAGTATTGTTGAAGGATTAGGTCTAGCTGTGCTTTAAACCATCCTGAAACTGATTTTTTAAAATTATATTAGTATGAAGTAAACCTAATGTTTCCTTTGAACCATTTTAGTCTCTTTTCTCTTGCAACAACATACACACACACATATACACACAGAGCCTGGAGATTCAGAAAAGGTAATGAATATTATAAGTAAAAGTACATCTAATACAGCACATGAAAAATAGAGGGGTTCAGATGATAGGAGAGTATAAAAAGGAGTAACATTTTTGAAATGTAATTTCAGATATAAAAAAAGTGAACTATAAATATTCTAAGACTATGCAGTGATACTTGTGTGTTAAATCTGTTTGTGCTACCTAGAGTGATAATCAGCATAATTAAAGTTCTTATTCTCCCAGAGCTAACCATATATCCATTGAATTTCAATTATTCAAATAAATCATGTTCAAATAATCTAACTCATAACTTGAGAGAACAGGAATAATCCAGACAAAAAAAGTTAAACCCTGCAGTGAGCGGCACATACTCTTTACATTGTTAGTTGTATTTGAGCTTCAAAAGAGAGTTATTGATCAAAATCAGTGACTCAGCCAGAGACCAGAGAGAGCCTTTTAATACAAGCTTTATTTATACTTATACCATCGTTAAAGAGTTTATCAGAATAATAGACAGTTTTTACTATTGTAAACCTTAGGAGATGTCAGAAGTACATTAGCAGGTAAGGTTTTTAATTTCTATCTTCAATGCTCTTTGCTTAATAAATAAAAAAAATCAATAACATATGAGCCCACCTTTTTGGTCACATCTGTCTCCTGCTTTTATCATCCTCACACACATTTATTTCCTTTTTGCATGTCTCACCTTTTCTTCTATATGTTTTTCAAGTAGGCCAGTTTTTAATTTTTATGTAAAACTTAAAGTAAGAGATAATGAGAAACCATGTAGTCGGGTGTTGGGGTCTCAGCAGCCAGCCTGAGACCCTGGCCAAATCCTCTGCCCTTAGAGACAGAAACAGGCTCTCTTCCAACAGGGCTCTGAGGCCCTGTGCCAGCACTCCACCCAGAAGGGCTCCCTGGTCGAGGAAATAATGGGATGAAACTTGAAAGTCGCCACTTGTCTGAGCTAGCATACCCGACCTTGAGAGGAGGGGAACATAAATTATTAGTTAACATCTGTAGAGGGCCCAGCAAAATGTTTACTCCAGAGCTGATAACCAGGTGTCCATAATGCCCACTCCTCCCTAAAATTTCTTCTTTAAATATTGGCGTGTGAGCTTAATAAAGATGAGAGTTGCTTGACCTCCAACTCTCCCCACTCTGCGTGGTTCTTTCTCGGTGGCGGCGGTAGGGTGGCCGCGGTGCGCAGGGGGGCAGGGCAGAGGCTTCTTCTCTTCTCACTCCCTCTTCTATAGGGAGTAAGTCTGGTGGCTGGGGGATCATACTCCAGTTTGCGGGGGTCTAATGGCCAGGACCCTGACAGTCGGGGATTCAAATCTGAGTGGGTGCATGTTAAGCATATGCTTTAATAACTATGCTATCTACCAGCCTGATAGTTTCTGCTTTTAAGATATGAAAGCAAAGTTTCTACTGATTATTGCCCTGATATCACTAGTGCTTTAATTTTTTTCCATTTTCTTGTGCCCTGATTTAGCATTCCACAATATACAGAACATTATTTCTCATGCCTCAGGATAATCACAAAAAATAATTTGTGTTTTTTCCCACATACAGATGGTGTCCATTTCTTGCCTTTGAATCTGATAAGAACTTATTTTTTTTCCATTTAATTTAGTTAATTTAACAGACCACAATCTTAATTTTTTTTGTTGATGTAGATTTCATATTCTATACTCACTGGTAGCTTTTGATTCTGTTTATTGCTGCATCCACAGGAAAAAAAAAGTGAAATTGCTTCTGGTGGGAAAATGGCAGCAGTACAGATATAACATTAAAGCAAGGAAAGAAAGATATCCCTATGATGTGTCCTTTTCATCAGTTATATCTTGCAGAAAATGCATGATCTTAGTGAATGACTAGATACATACTCAGACTCGGAGAAGTAATGGTCCTGACTATATATAATGTGTTGGAATTGATGTTGTTGCTAAAACAGATAAATAAGAATTTAGGTACAAAAAATACCACTCATTTGGTAAATTATTCTTTTAAATTCTTATTAGAAGAACAAAACATAACCTGAGGAGGGGCCTATATTTGGATGCTGAAAATGTTTATTTACAGGGTTTTGTTGCTATTGTTATTTGGGGCCCATACTCAGCAGTGCTTACAGCCTACTTGTGGCTCTGCACTCAGGGATCACTCCTAGTGCTACTTGAGGGATAATATGGTAGCACTGTAGCACTGTCGTCCCGTTGTTCATCAATTTGCTCGAGTGGGCACCAGTAATGTCTCCATTGTGAGACTTGTTGCTACTGTTTTTGGCATATTGAATACACCACGGTTAGTTTGCCAGGCTCTGCTGTGCAGGTGGGATACTCTCAGTAGCTTGCCAGGCTCTCTGAGATGGACAGAGGAATTGAACCTGCGTTGACCGCATGCAAGGCAAATGCCCTACCTGCTATGCTATAGCTCCAGACCATCATGGGTTATACCAGGGATAAAACCTACACCAGCTGCATGCAAGACAAGCATCTCATCACCTTATTGGCTCTGCTATCTCTCCAGCACCTTCATTTACAGATTTTAGAGTTAAATTGTAACATAGAACTTCGTCAAAATTAGGATCATTTGAACATTGGCACAGATCATCCGGTTGTAAGCATCAAGTGAATTGGAAAGAAACAATAAGAGACAAGTGCTCTGAAGGTGAAAAAGCACATTAAGACATATATATATATATATATATACATATATATACATACATATATATATATGTATATGTATTAGGGCAGAGTCTCTTGCCCACACACTTGGCTGTCATCATTGGGGCCCCTAAGAGTTGGGCAGGTTGAGTTTCCCTCCCCACCCAGAGCTGAGCGCTGACAGCTGAAGACCTCCAAAACCCAGACACAGCCATGTTCAAGGCCACTCTCCACATGCTTGGACGAGCCTCACGCATGAAGGAACTGGCAGAGGAACCCAGGTGTGTGAGACCCAGTGACAAGATGTCCAAGGCTGCTGGATGGGGACTGGGCCTCCTCCACCCAGATCTCCCTTTTTCTCCCTTTTCCCAGTAGCTAAACAGTTGCACCCATAAACTGCCCTCCCCACCCCTGCATCAGCACTCATGTAATCCCATCAATGGCCAAGATTCAGAGACAATAAACAAAGCTCCCAAAAGTGTGCAGCCAAATTTGCAGCCACACAACCTCTTATTGTCTGTTCTCCTTCTCAGAGAACCCGGTAAGCTACCAAGAGTATCCCGCCCACATGACAGAGCCTGGCAAGCTCCCCGTGGCATATTCGATATGCCAAAAACAGTAACAATGTTGGGTCTCATTCCCCTGACCCTGAAAGAGCCTTCAATGTGTCACCGTTGGTAAAGATGAGTAAAGAGAGGCTGCTAAAATCTCAGGGCTCAAACAAATGGAGACTTTGGTGGTGTCTGCTGGAGCAAATCAATGAACAACAGGATGACAGTGACACAATGATATATATATACTAGGGATTCAAGGACCAGTTATTTCTGTGAGATTTTAGGGATATATTGGTTAAGAACATAAGGATTATGTTCTTCAAATAAGAAGAAAAATTATTGTATTATATTTCTCCCAAGAAGAGTTACATGACTGATTTACTGAAAATGTGAGAATCACATTAAATATCTGGTTCTTCACAATCATTATAAGATGGTCATATTTCTCATATTTTGCTTTTTGGTCCATAGTACTTTGTCTAATATATTAAATAATATAGTTATTTCTCTTATTTTTAAAATATTGTCTGTCTTTTTCTGTTAAAATATAAGATCTGCTTTACAAAGCATCAGCAGGGGATACAGAGCACAGAAATTAAGGTGCATGACTTGTGTGTAATGACCCCAGTTTGATCTCAAAACTGTATGGTTACCCAAACACAGCAAGGGTGGCTCAAGTGATCCCTGGAACCACAGGGTCAGAAATAACATCTCACAGAACTGCTGACCCTGTCAGCCAAGAGACCTAGGAGTGTCTCCTGGACCTTCTGACACAGCTTGAGAGATACTCTTCATTCCTCAAGATAAACATAAACAAAATGTTTCCATATACTAACTTATATTAGAATTTCTTAATAATAATTGAACAATTGATAATTGTTGCATTGTTTATAAAAAATCATTGTTTTATCTAGACAATTAAATAAATAAATCTAGACTCATTAATAAAATGGAGTAGTTGTATCACCTGTACTCATAAATAATGAAGAGATGTGTGTTATTTAAATTAATCAATTAATTATTTGGTGTGGTGCCAGGGTTGAACTCTGGCCTCACCTCAAACATGCCATGCAAGTGCTCAAGCACTCTAGCACTGAGCTACACCTTTGACTCAAGAGCAACATATTTCTGTATAATTAAATTTAAATTAGTAAATTGTATTAACAATTACTAATTCAATCCAAAAAAATCATTGGTTTTAATCATTTAGTTAAAATAATAACACATTTGTTATCAGAAGAGTTGATCTTTGGGTGCTTTCTACTAAAATAGAAGAGGTGCATAACAGAAATTTAAAGGAAAAAAAATCAACGCTACATTATTATTTAAAATAGCATTTTCAAGTTTTAAGAAAGGAGTCAAAAATATTTAGCATAAATATCTCAGCAATGAAAATTTTCAAAGAATGCATTAATCCTATTACATTTTCTCTTCCAGAAACTCTTAGAATTATGTTTATTATTACCTTTAAAACCCTGGGCATCTACATTCTACCAATTTCTTGATCACTGCACTTTCCTTCTTTTTAAAGAACTATTATCTCTGTAAACAAATGCATTTGGAAATGTTTATTTATAAAATTCCTAATAAAACAAAGAACCATATTTTATTATTGGGCGCACATAGAAATTGAAAAGAAATGAATATGTACACTGAAAATTCCCAGAAGTGTAACTCTATGGACTCTCTATATATATCATAAAGATGTTCTCATTTCTCTAGAAAGGGCCTTGCTGCCCCTGACCATTTCTTGAGGTTACAGTGAAAGAAATCTCTCCAGCAAAATATTTACACGGTTGACTTTGTCATAATATATTTGCTAAGAAGGAGTAAAATGGGGAAGTATACCACAAAACTCTGTTTAATTCAATTTTTCTCTTCTCTCCTTATTTGTTTCTTCTGATGCTTCACTTCAGTTCTGAATTTCTTTACCATTTCCTTAAATCATTTTTTCATCAATGCTAGCTTCTCATCTATAATATTCTGACTTAATAAAATCTCAATTACCACACTGCAGAAAAAAGTTTTATTGTTGAAAATCACTTGTGAAACAGTCCATTTTATTATAGATATGAGATCATTGCTAATAATTAAAATTTTACTGCCTTGGATTTGTGTCTTTTTAATTTTTTTATTTTTAAACTTCTGAAGATTAAACGTAAGTCTTATATAAGCAAGGTAAGTGCTCTATCACTGAACTTCATCCTCAGCCCCTCATTTTCTTTTTTTTAACTTACTGTTTGGAAATACTTTTAATTACACTGTTTATTACAAATGTATTCTATGTATATGTCTATATGAACAAAGGTATTCATAGGTAAAAGATGACATACCAGTGAATGTGCTTTTTAAACATTAGTGAGAATTGCAATAAGCTAGTTAAACTTTCTATTATTTAATTTTATTTAATATTTTTATTATTATTATTGAAATTAGGCCATACTAGGCTGAGCTCAGAGCTTAGTTCTGACTCTCTGGCTCAGGGATCCCTCCAGGCAGTGTTCGGGTGATTAAATGTGGTTCCAGGAAAGGATTTGAGTCAACTGCATGCAGTCAAGTATATTACCCAGTAAACTGTCTCTCAGACCCCTCAACATTATTACTTCTCAATGCTAGTAAGTATAATGCAATGCATCATCATACCGTTGATTGTCAAATTTTTCGAGCGGTCTCAGTAACCTCTCCATTCATCCTATCCCTGAGATTTTAAAAGCCTCTCTCTACTCGGCCTTCCCAAGGATGCCGCATTGGAGGCTATTTCAGGGTCAGGGGAATGAGACCCAACTTGTTACTGGCTTTGGCATATAAATACCATGGGAAGCTTTCAAGGCTCTTTCCTGTGGGCAGGAAACTCTCAGCAGCTTGCCAGTTTCTCCCAGAGGAAGAAGTAGGTTACAAGATATACCTTCTGGGAGCTTGCTTTTAAGTCTCTGGATGTTGACCGGTGATGGGATTACACACACCTGGGTTCCTCTGCCGGTACCTTCATGTGTGATGCTTGTTCGAACATGTGGAGAGGGGCCTTGAGCATGGCTGTGGCTAAGTTCCAGAAGTCTTTGGCCGCCAGGAGCTCTGCTTGGGATGGGGAGGGAAGTTGGAGCCCTCCAACTGGAAGGAATGCATACATATGATTTTTCATTATCCAGTAAATACTCCCAATTTTTTGCCATTTAAGTAAACTTTATTTTTTCCATGTAGTATTTGCTCATAAAAAGTCATATACTATACAATATTTTATTTTATATGCACTGTTATAGTTATTTTCATATATTTTATCAAACATTAATAAATAATAAGTTCCCATGATAAGGAAATAATGTTAAAAATAACTGTCACTGTCACTGTCATCCCGTTGCTCATCGATTTATTCAAACGGGCACCAGTAGCATCTCTCATTGAGAGACTTATTGTTACTGCTTTTGGCATATCCAATACACACGGGTAGCTTGCCAGGCTCTGCCGTGCAGGCTCCATACTCTCGGTAGCTTGCCGGGTTCTCTGAGAGGGGCGAAGGAACCGAACACAGGTTGGCCGCGTGAAAGGCGAATGCCCAACCGCTGTGCCGATAAAAATAACAATGATATAAATTTTTATCAAGCTGTAAGTACAGCATTCTAGCAATATTTTACTATATGGAACAATACATATAAAATGTCATATTTTTATATAGAAAGAGTTAGGGCACTCAAGAATAACCATAATATGATATGACTGTATAAACAACCTAGAATTAATTATATCAGTTACAAATCTTTAAAAAATGAAGTTTTAAAGTAACAGGTTGAGGTTATAAAGCAATTAGTATCATTCATATAAGTATAAAATTTGTAGCACTGTACCACTGTTGTCCTTTTGGTCATTGATTTACTTGAGTGGGCACCAGTAAGTAACTGTCCATTGTGACAGTTGTTACCATTTTTAGCATGTCAAATATGCCACAGGTAGCTTGCCAGGCTCTGTCATTCAGGCAGGGTACTCTCAGTAGCTTGCTGGGCTCTCCGAGAGGGACAGAGGAATCAAACCCAGGTTGGCTGCATGCAAAGCAAACGCCCTGCCTGCTGTATTGTCGCTCCAGTCTACATAAAATTAGGTATTTATGGTCGTAATGCTGCTTTGTTAGGGTTGCAATTTTTACGGTAGCTTCTGCTTTAGCTCCGAATACGCTAGCCTAATGAAAAGTAATCTAGATTATATATTAATTGATAAATTAATATTTGGCTATAATATTCCAATAAAAATCCAATCATTTGCAGCAAACATTCAAAAATTAAAAATCCTGGACAATATATATCCACAAGTAAGTTTTTGTATGTACAAGACATCTATCAATTTGAAGCAAGATTTTATACAAAGAAGACAAGAGTGACACAGATTATTTTTTCTAACTCCCCTATTATATCTTAGTTTATGTTTTTTTTCACTTTGAAATACTTCACCAGAAATAATTCAAACTACCAACAAAACATTTGGTAATTTTGAACGTGCACTCTATTTGCATGTGTAATATAAATGAAGATAGGAACACACCCACATGAATAAAAGCCATTAATTGGTTTATGGATTGACAGCCCCCAAGGGTGTACCACAAATCTGTGTGATATTCCTAGACCTACTTTTACATTTGAATTCAGAACTGGATGAAATATGAGTATAATTATGTGGTTCCAGATGGCTCTCCTGTGAGTACACATTTATAGAAGCCACTGCAGGTTGTTTATTCCAACAAAATTTGGAATAATTTAATCTCACATGAGGTCTTTCTGACTTTTTTAAAACTGAAAAGCATATAAAATACTTTTGCTTACTTAACATAAGACATCATCGAGCATAGAATATGTATATGTATATATTTATTACACATCAAATGTTTTCTGGAAAAAATCAAGTAGGACCATAGTATTGTGTACTGATTGATTCCATTTTTATTAATTAGTTTATTTTCTAGCACTTATAATACTGTACTATGGAATCAATTAAACTAATATACTAATAGTTAAGTGGGATTATAGTATATAATTTCTTAGTGTGCAATGAAACATGAAAAAGACATTCATGGTCAAATAAAGACACATATTATGCTTAAATGGCAAATAATTTTGTTTTTAGAATACATAATTAAACTATAAATAATGCAAGTTATGTACATTTTATTTTGGAGTAGAACGATTATCGTGGGAGTTTAGTATTAAATTTTATTTTTTAGAGTAGTTTGCAGTTTGCCAATATTTTAATCACACTTATTATATTTTATTATTTATGGAATAAGGGTTTTCTTAGCTTTGATGTTAGGAATGGCAAAGTGATGAGACAAAATGTTGTTAAAAAATATGTATGAATTACTGTGGTTCTTGGTGGGGGACTATGTGCACTGGTGAAGGGATGAGCGTTCAAACATTGTGTAACTGATAACTGAGACTTAAGCCTGAAAGCTTTGTAAATGTCCACATGGTGGTTCAATAAAAAATAAATAAATAAACAAACTAATATGTATGAATTACATCTTCCTTTAAATAGTATTGTTTGCTCACTTTAAGATTTGCCATTAAAAAAAAGTCTTAGATGAAGTGTGCTTTTGTAAATTATAGTTTTAAAATTTTTTTTGTTAATGAGATCTATGTGTCAGATTCACACTTATTAAATATGACTAAAATATAAGCTGGTCCATTTATTGCATTTTATTTTATTTTTTCTTTTGATCTCATATCACTTATAGAATATGTGTATATATGTATAGATAGATAGATATATGGTATTTATCTTATCATTTTATTTTCTGTAGGAGAAAATATTGATTTTGTGAGAGGAGATGTGAAATATTACAAGGATTCATATTAATCACAGTGGTAATTGAGAACTATTCCTAATTCTTTTCTATACCAAGTGCTCTTAGCCTTCCTTAGCAGCCAAACATCATTCAAGAACTTCTTGGAAAACTTCCATTTCAGAATTAATACTGTTAATATAAGATACAGAACAACTCAGTCTTGCACTCATTACTTTAAGTGAAAGATTAGATTGTAGTGATTATACGCTATTTCAGACATCAATGATCAACTTTATTTGCTACTTCAAATCAGTGCTTTATGGTTATGCTAAGTAAAAGAAGTCAGAAAGAGAGACAATAATTTCATATGTATATGTGGGATACAAAAATAACAAACAGATAAAAGACCAGGCAACTTCTGTGGCAAAATCCCTTGGATTTTATGAAGAATCTATGAAGGTAATTAGTGATAAAGAGCATTTTTTCATGTATCTTTTTGCCATTCATATTTCTTCCTTGAGAAAGTTTCTGTTCATTTCCATCCCCCGTTTTTTGATGGGGTTGGGAGTTTTCTTCTTGTAGATTCCAACCAGTGCCTTGTATATCCTTGATTTCAGCCTCTTATCTGATGGGTATTGGGTGAATATCCTTTCCCATTCTGTAGATCCCCTTTGTATTTTGGTCACTGTATCTTTTGCAGTGCAGAAGCTTCTTAGTTTAGTACAGTCCCATTTGTTTATTTCTGTTTCTACTTGATTGCTTAGTTCCATGTCACCTTCGGCTTCAATATCATGGAGGGTATTTCTGACCTTGTCTTTAATGTACCTTACGGATTGTGGACTGATGTTGAGGTCTTTAATCCATTTTGATCTGACTTTTGTGCATGGTGTTAGGTCAAGGTCTAAGCCCATTTTTTGCATGTGGTTGTCCAGTTATGCCAGAACCATTTGTTGAAGAGGCTTTCCTTGCTCCACTTCACATTTCTTTCTCCCTTATCAAAGATTAGATGATCATATATTTGAGGTTGCACGTAGGGATATTCTACCCTGTTCCATTGATCGGCAGCTCTGACTTTGTTTCAGTACCATGCTGTTTTAATTGTTTCCGCTTTGTAGTAAAGTTTGAAGTTGGGGAGGGTGATGCCTCACATTGTCTTTTTCCCAAGAATTGCTTTGGCTATTCATGGGCGTTTATTGTTGCATATGAATTTCAGGAGTGTTTGATCAAAACAACTATGAGATACCACCTCACACCACAGAGAATGGTACACATCCAAAAAACCAAAAGCAACCGCTGTTGGCGTGGATGTGAGGAAAAAGGGACCCTCCTATACTGCTGGTGGGAATGCCGACTCATTCAGCCCTTTTGGAAAACAGTATGGTTGCTTCTCAGGAAATTAGAAATTGAACTCCCATTTGACCCAGCAATACCACTTCTGGGAATATATCCCGCAGAGGCAAAAAAGTACAGTCAAAATGATATCTGCACTCAAATGTTCATTGCAGCACTGTTTACAATAGCCAGAATCTGGTAAAAACCTGAGTGCCTGAGAACGGATGACTGGTTAAAGAAACTTTGGTATATCTACACAGTGGAATACTATGCTGCTGTTAGAAAAGATGAAGTCATGAAATTTGCACATAAGTGGATCAACATAGAAAGTACCACGGTAAGTGAAATGAGTCAGAAAGAGAGAAACAGACAAAGAAATATTGCACTCATCTGTGGAATATAAAATTAAATAACAGAATAGTAGACTAACACCCAATAATAGTAGAGATAAGTGCCAGGAGATTGGCTCCAAGTCTTGGAAGCTGGCCCCACATGCTGGAGGAAGGGGCAGCTCGCATAGAGAAGGGAACACCAGGTAAAGTGTGGTTTGAGGACCTGCATGGGATGGGAGGTGCACTCTGAAAATAGAATATAGACCGAACACAATGGCTACATAGTGCCTCTGTTGCAAACCACAACACCCAAAAGGAGAGAGAGAGAACAAGGGGGAATGCCCTGCCACAGAGGTGGGGGGGATGGGGTGGGAAGGTGGGAGGGATACTGGGAACATTGGTGGAGGGGACTGGGCACTGATGGAAGGATATAAACAAAATGCAAACATGAAAATTCATAAGTTTGTAACTGTAACTCATGGTGATTTACTAATAAAGAAAAAGAATTTATGAAGGTGGGTAGATATTAAAGTGTTCAGTGGACTGCAGTGGAAAGACATTGGTATTTGGTGGTGGGAATGGTACAATAAGAAATATTTGAAGAGGGCTGAATGTTATACTCTAATATATACAGTATTATAAAACTATACCTCAATACAAATCTATCACCTCCCTTTCTTTCCTCTTATTATTTTCTATTTTAAACTTCTATTTTCCTCAGATCCGTTAGCATCAGTCCTACCACAGCATCTACTGGTAAAGCTAATTTTATGCCTATATTAACCATAGGTTTCTCACTTCTTAAACATCAATAATATCATAATTTATATAGGATTATCATTTAAGTATTTTTTCACATATCTCTCTAGTTTTATTATGTTATACTTAAGATAGTGATCAATTAGGGCTGGAGCAATAGCCCAGCAGGTTTGTTTGCCTTGCACGTGGCTGACCTGGGTTCGATTCCTCTGTCCCTCTTGGAGAGCCCGGCAAGCTACCAAGAGTATCCAGCCTCCACTGCAGAGCCTAGCAAGCTTGCCATGTCTATCTGATATGCCCAAAACAGCAACAAGTCTCACAATGGAGACATTACTGGTGCCCACTCAAGCAAACTGATGAGCAATGGGACCACAGTGATGTGATAACAGTGATGATACTTAAGATATAAAAAAACTATATTTTGCTTTTATAATTTAAATTAAAACTAAGACTTTACTTTCCAATAAAATAATTTGTGAATTTAACCTATCAACTTTAAAAAAAATATTGACTCATCATGAGATTCACAGTTACAATGTTGTTTCACATTTTTTTAAATATTGTTTTAAATTTAAACAAGGATCAAGACTTGTTTTCATTAATGACTAGCTAAGTATATTTTAAAATAATATACTTACCTCATAACTTATCCTACCACTAGAGTTTTAAACTTTCACTATTTTTAATTTCTACTTTTATATTCTTGTTTGATATGGACTATATTTGAGACCAAGAAAGCCCCACAATCTTCAGTCTGGAAGAAAGAGTGTTTAATGCCACATCCAACATTATTCAGAAGCTACTTAGTTCTGCACTGGGAACTGAACCAAGATCAGCTGTGTACAAGACCAGTACCTTAAACGTCTCTACTACCTCTCAAGCTCTCAAACGAATTTTCAGCTTTTTAATTGTTACCTAGATTAAATCTAATATGATTGTAATCGCTAATTTTTTTCCCTCAGAGGCAGTTATACTTTAAGTGGAATCACAGCTACTATTTAATACTGATCATTTCATCCTGTTAGAATTTGGGGTCCTTCAGCTAATTAATAGTGAGCTGGAAGGTAAAAGTACTTGTACACACCCCAATGTGTTCAGGGTTTACTCATAGGTATCAACTCAGGAATTACTCTTGGTAGTCTTTGAAAGACTACTCAATCCACTTCTAATGCCTTACCCCTGTAATATGTCTCAGACCCCAATGACATAACTTTTTATCTTATTACTCTGACAGATATTTGCATAAGTTCTCTACTTCTTGAGTAAACAATGCTAAATTTAGAGATAACATCTTTGAATAATGGGAAACTTTCACTGTTAATTTCTGGCACCATATATAAGTGTTTCTAGTTTCCATACTCCATTATGTAAGAAATTATTCTTCATTTTATTTTAGATATCTATGCAAGTTTTAAACCTTTTTTTCTTTTCATTGACTTTACTTTGACTGGAATCCCTCACTGAATTCTGTTCTACCCTTATTATCTTAGATTTCTTTGTAGCCAACTCTGTGGGACAGCTATCTTTCATTCTTTCATTGCTCTATTTATTTTAATTCTGTTCAGAAAAGATCTGTGTGAAGCAACCTGATTTTATATTAAATACAAGTAAGGTATATTCAAATGGATTCAGCAGAAGTCTTGTCTATTGAAAGGGTTGAGTATAATTTGTATGTGTTTGAGAAATAGATTACTCATCATATTCCTTGGCATGTGATAATTTTTGATAAAATATGAGTTCATGTCTCAATCTTTTAAGTTCATGGGGTAAGCTTTACATCAATCAAAATCCACAATATCTGACATCACGTAACAAAGAAACATATTTTTAGTGACATCTCTGAATCACTTAACTTGCAGATTTTTTTTAACAGATCTAAATGTTATGTTTGAAAAAATTTGAGTGTTTTTGTTTGTTCTACTATGAAATTTTAATTTTTGAAGGGTATTTTCAAAAAATTACAGAAAAGAATGACATGAACTTCAAAGACACTAGAGATATGACTTTATAGAATTGTTCACAATTAATAAGAGTGTATAAATCACAAGTTAAAAAGTAGACATACTAAGATCATTTTGTTTTTGGAAAATGGGACTGGAGAAAAATGTAAGAATAGTTCGTTTGCTTTTTAACCTGTCCTTCCTCAGTACGGTTCCAAAGTAAAGAGATATTAATAAATGAGAGTTGCACTGCACTGCACTGTCAGCACTGTCTTCCTGTTGTTCATCAATTTGCTCGAGCAGGCACAAGTAATGTCTCCATTGTGAGACTTTTTGTTACTGTTATTGGCATATTGAATACACCAAGGGTAGCTTGCCAGGCTGTGCTGTGCGGGCAAGATACTCTCAGTAGCTTGCCAGGCTCTCCGAGAAAAACAGAGGAATCAAACTTGGGTCAGCCATGTGCAAGACAAATGCCCTACCTGCTGTGCTATTTCTCCAGTCCAAGAAATGAAAGTTAGAACAAGAAATCTCAGGCCTTAGTTTATGAAAATTCATAAGTTAAAGTAAGCAGCTAAGTACAAATCTACCAAAAATAGAAGAAATTTATGCTTTTATTATTTTTCTATAATAAAATTTGCATTTCAGTCTTTGGTATGATATATGCTAATTTATTACTTGGATAATGTGCCGTACTTTGGTCATCACTTGTATCACTTGTGATCCTGTTGCTCATTGATTTTCTCGAGAGGGCACCAGTAAAGTCTTCATTCATCCCTGTCACGTGCTAGTGTGGCCAAATGGCATCTACTCGCTCCAGGAACATGAAGAGCCTCAAACATTCATCCAGGGTCTTGACAAAGAAGTCTGACCATCTCGTAGGTGGGTGGCAAGGCGTTTTTCTGATGTCCCATGGAATCCAGTCATTAACAGGTCTAGTCTAGCAGTCGTATCAAAATCTAATTATGTGTCTGGCCCATCTGATTTTCGGTGCCTTGGCAAACGAGACAGCATTCCTGATCCTCTATAGTTGATGAAGGTCGGAACTCCGAATTCCTTCTTTTGCTTGACTGAAACGTGATACTGCAAGCATAGCTCTTTTGATTCCTCTTTCAGAGACCTAAATAGCATTCTCATTCTGTTTTCGTAGGACCTAGGTCTCTGAGGCATATGTTAGTGCAGGAAGAACGGTGGAGTCCAAAAGATGTGACTGGAGCCAGAGTTCTTTGTCCTCTTAACAACTTCTTCTACACTCTTGAAGGCATTCCGCATGACTCTATTCCTCCTGCGCAGTCCTGGCACCAAGTCATTCATCATGCTGAGTTCTCAGCCCAGGTACACATAACTACTGCATTCGGAGATGTTCGTTCATTGAGAGCAAATGGAACGTCAGGAACTAGTCCGTTTCTCATGAACATCGTCTTCATGAGATTCCATTACAGTCTGACCTTTCTACCACTTGGTAATGTTTGGTGTTATTAGAACAATGCCGTCAGAAAAGTGGAGGTGGTGCAGTTGCCGACCTTCTATCTTCACTCCCATTCCTTCCCATTCCATTTGGCACATGACATTCTTGAGAGTGTCACTGAATAGTTTCTGTGAAATGGTATTACCCTGTGCAGCCCCTTTCTTCATGTCGATGATCACTTCCTTGTAGAATGGTGAGATCCTGGTGGTCAATCCACAATACAGCTCTCAGAGGATCTTGAAGTACTGAGTTTGAACACCTTTGTTTGGCTAGGACTTTGATGACTGCTTCAGTCTCAATAGAATCAAAGGCCTTCTTTAAATCAATGAACATTAGACAGAGCAGCATCTTAAACTCTCTCTAAACTTCAATGAGCTTGGTCACTGTGTGGATATGGTCGATCATGCTGAATCCTTTTCAGAATCCACCTTGATTGCAAGGTTGTCCTTCATTTAGTGTTCTGCCAATACTTTTTAGGATGACTTGTGTGAATAACTTGTAGACAATGGACAACAGGCAGACCGGGCAATAGTTGCAGATGTTATGGATGTCTCCCTTCTTGTACAACAGAACGGTCTTGCTGGTTTTCCACTGGGACCAAACCTTGCATTCAGACACTTAGTGTATGAAGAGCCGAGACACTGTATTGAAGAGTACTAGTGTAAGATTCTTTAAGTGTTTGGGCCTGAACTTGTCTTGTCCAGGTACTGTATGCTTCTTTACCCACCAAATGGGATGTCAGATTTCGGAAGGGAGAATGCTGAGAACAACATATCCATCCTGTAGAATTTGGTATATGGGCAGGTGGACGTGGCTATCAAAGAGATCTTAGTAGAAGTCATGGATAACCTTCTCCACTGCCCTTCTGGAAGACGTCATAGATCCATCAGGACATCAGAGGGCAATCGTCCTCGTCTTGTAGTTGGTGATAGACAGGTGGATGTTTTGAATACTTTTCCTGGCTTCTGCTGATTCAACCAACACTGCTGCTCTTCTCTCTTTGAAGTCTTTCTTTATAGCTTCTCTGCACAGCTTTGCAAGCTTGGACATTAACTTGTGATTGCCTGAGGCTCACATCAAACCATGTTGGTGAAGGAGCTCGCTTGAGAGTTTCCGAAGACAGCATCTTTTTTTCTCACTCAGCATTCCTTGCACAGTCATGGAGGTGATGAACCAGTCGATCATATTCCTCGTTTATGTTGTCAACGACAAGATTTGTTTTTGGTCATAAGTTTTAATTATCAAATATTTTCTTTCTACAAATTGTGACTGTACATCTGGCATCAATTTATATTATTTGGATTTTATAGTAAACTATACAGTTTAGTTACAAAATGTCTTTCCAGGAATATAAGATTTTTCCAGGAAATAAAAAGCATTGTATAACCTACTATAATGTTGTGGTCAAGGAATACAGTATTCTATTGTAGCACAGAAATGGGCATGCAGATCCAAATTAAAAAACAAAATTAACAATTTTATTGGAGGTATTGGATTTCCTCCATAAAAGTTATATGCAATACCATCAAAGTTTTCATACATACATCATTCCGACACCATACCTACCAATCCTAGAGTCTGTTACTCTTCACCAGTTTGCTAAAGACCCTTCACACAACCCAACACATTTTAGATTAAAAATATTACCTGGAATAGTGATAATTGGGCTGTTTTTTCACAGATGGTATAATATTCTAAATGAGTAGATAACCTGTGTAGGTACTATTGGTAAAGCATTAGCATGTCATTCCTGTCACTCTGATCTGAAGGTGCTTTTTGTCTCCTTTAGTGTGTCATAATAATGTACCATTGCCCCCTGGTGGACTCTACTTTACAGTGTTGGCATGAGAACCATGCAGAAAGTAATTTCAGAGCCCATAACTGATCAATTTCATTTTGTCTCAATTCTAAAATTTTCAGTGTGTTCCCTTTATCCAGAGAGAGTGTTTGGTTTGCCATTCTTCTATTATATTCTAACAGTCTCTTTTCCATTGTTGCATAGCTAAGAGATCCGCCTACTGGCCATGTCAGTTTACCTCTGATAATAAATAGTTTAACTATTAACATCTTAGATCAGACACACCTAGAGATAAAAGAATGATTGTGTGCTTTGCTAGTAAAAGGTAGAGAATTGATTTGCACATTAAAACTTTAATAAATTACATATATATATAAGATTGGCAGGAATGTCTTTACTAATTCAATGACAAGCAGTAATTCTTTAATTTAGTGCTTTTGTTGGTTGATTTCCCTTCACTACCCTCCAGATCCCTGTCATATTAGGGAGCATATTTTATTTTATATTTTTTGCTTTGTGGGTCACACCAGGCAATGCACATGGGCTGCACTCAGGAATTACTTCTGGTGGTGCTGGGGGGACCATATGGGATGCTGGGAATTGAACCTGGGATGGCTGAATACAAGGCCAATGCCCTACCATTGGGGAACATTTTTTAATGTCTGAACATATCTTAGGCTGAAGCAAATGTAAATCGTCACACCAATATCTCCCAGTAGACTGAAACCAGGGAAGCTGCTATATATTCTGCAGTGAATAATGCAGCCCTTCCTTTTAAAGGCTTGTCTGTAATTCAAACATCAGTCAAGGTAAATTTGTGCAAACATGCCTCAAAAGTACAAGGATTTTTCTGTTTCAAAAGCAACCCCTCTGCAATTTATCTTGCTCGTATAATCTCATTAACACAAGACATTAACTACTTTCCATTAATAAAATTTAAATGCATAAGTTATAGCGTATAAAGAATTTGCAGGATGGAAAATGAAAGGTTTTAAAAAAATAAAAAGGGGAGAATCCTATGCAAAGTACTGCCTCAGTAAAGATTATGTCTGTGTATGGCAGTGCTAAGTGTTTCACTGTTGGCTATGCAATCTAAGTGACTAAGAACGTTTACAATGAAGTAATTACAAAGCTGTCATATTTCATATTAGACAGTTAGTCAAGAGTCTCATAATATGAAAAATGTAGCAAACATGGTATGCTAATGGGCCAGTTCTGATCTTTGAGATCCTAACTATATATATATATATATATATATATATATATACATAGTCAGAGAACATGGCAATGTGGCAATGTACCGATAGCATCCTGCCTGCAGAGCAGAGCCTAGCAAGCTCTCTGTGGCATATTTGATATGCCACATACAGTAACAATGATGGGTCTCATTCCCCTTACCCTGAAAGAGCCTCCAATGCGGCACTGCTGGGAAGAACAAGTAAAGAGAGGCTGCTAAAATCTCAGGGCTAGGATGAATGGAGATGTTACTGGTGTCCGCTCACGCAAATTGATAATCAATGGGATGACAGTGATACAGTGATATATATGTATATATCTATAATAATCTTACTAGATAATCAATTTGAAATATGTTAAAGAAAAATTAGACTTGGTTCCTTTTTCAAAATGACAAAGACCATTCTTGTAATAGGACTTAGACTACTACAGGAAGATTGGATTCTAGTACTAGTCCATGGAAACAAACATGCAAAACTTAGCTGATTTTTAAACATTAGGGTGATCTAATAGCAAGTGCTGCAGCATATGAAGAAGTTAGTGAAATTGAGTAGGCCCTTCTCTGCTCAACAGTCCTGTATGGAAGCTAGGCTTCTACCCTCCTACTGAAACTGAGAAATAAGCCTGCTATCTCCTCTGATGATCACATTTTAAAGGAATGTATCACAGGGTCAGAGAGAGACATTTTCTGGGTTGTAGAAGAGTTACATCACAAAAGGCAGGAAAAAATTTACAAATGCAGGATTCTAAAGTACTTGATGCCAGGAAAGGAAGGTCAGCAGACTACAGTACAGAAGAAACCTAGTCAAACTGAGGGAAATAGGAAAGCCCTCCTATGTGGGTTGGAAAAAATAAAATTATTAATTAGAAAAGATTGAGTCAACATGTGGGTTGCAAGTATAGTTCAGATATTCTTAATTATGTTGATAATCTTATAACTGACATAAATTATATATTCAAAAACACACGAGGACAATTTATAAATATTAATCACTTTCCAAAAGGTTCAATATCTTAAAAACTATTTATTTATTTATTTTGGTTTAGGGGTTACAACCAGTAATTCTCAGGGGTTACTGCTGGCTATGTTCTCAAGAATTAGTCTTGGCAATACTTGGGTGACTAGGTGGGTTGCAGGGGACTGAATCCAAGTTAGTTGTGTGCAAGGCAGACACCTTACCTGCTGTACTATCTCCAGCCCAATAAATAAAAGTTTAACCAAAGCCTATACATCTATTGCAAACTACAACACCCAAAAGGAGAGAGAACAAAGGGGGTGGGGTGGTGGGGGATGGGGTGGGAGTGGTGAGAGGGATACTGGGATCATTGGTGGAGGTGAATGGGCACTGGTGGAGGGATGGGTAAACAATCACTGTATGAGTAAAATGCAAGCACAAAAGTTCATAAGTTTGTAACTGTACATCACAGTGATTCTCTAATAAAATTTTTTTAAAGTCTATACAGAGTGGAAAGATCACTAAAAGAGACTGAGTGCAAGCACTGAAGTATAACTGGGCAGATCTCTGGTGGCCCCCACTGCCAGATCTGAGCAGGACTGCATTGCTAGACTGAGCATCAAAACAATCAGGGCTGCACTAGTGGGTAGAGTAATGTCAGGGTTGCCTGAGTTCCCAAGCACTGCTGGGGTGCCCCCACATAAGTAGCAAAATAAGAAATATGCATCAGATAATAGGAAAAAGTCATCCACAGAACACAATGTAGCATTACTGCACTTTTGATGAAGTAAACCACAATTTGAAAACCTTTTTCTATTCTTTCCATCTGCATAAGTTTTCTCCATTCTGATTTTTATATTTATTTAGTCTTAGAACTTGATGCATCTTTCTTGTTTGCATTATTTTCTTATTCCATTCTTCTCTTTTGTGGGGAGAGATATACCAAGTAGTGCTAAAGTAGCTCAAGAGCCATTTTGAGTGATCTAAGCTGGATTTTTTTTTTTTTTTGCTTTTTGGGTCACGCCCGGCAATGCACAGGGGTCACCCCTGGCTCTCCACTCAGGAACACCCCTGGTGGTGCTCAGGGGACCATATGGGATGCTGGGAATCAAACCTGGGTCGGCCGTGTGCAAGGCAAACGCCCTATCCACTCTGCTATCACTCCAGTCCCTCAGTCAGATTCTTGATCAACACAGCAGGCAGTTCACAGATATGATGTGGTGTTGCTCAAGGCTTTTGGTGCTGAGTGGGGAGAGGAGCTTCCAGAGTGACACCTGAATGTGCTGAGGAAATTTAAAAAGTTCCTGATGATGCTCTGGAACTGGTGGTGTTGGTATCGAGCCAGAGTCCCCGACACTATTTTTTGTCCCCTCCAATCTTTCATAACATTTAAGCTTGTTCTTAAATGGGATGAGAGAAATTTAAGATAGTCCCCAAACTTCTCATGCCCTGATATGTACATTCTCTTTTGTCTTCTCTCTCCTCCCACCCACTTTTTTCTGGACATGACCTGTGATAAGGGAATAATTATTTAACTCTTTTTTCAGTTACAATATATTGCAGCGGTGACAAAATAGTCAATCTTTTGTTTAAATAGTTTTGCTGAGTCTCTGTTATAGCAGATTGAAGAAAAATTTTCATCACTATTCATCACCTGTACTAAGCTAAGTGCAGGCAATGTGATTGAAATCTGAAAGGATGGAGTCTATGTGCAGAACAACTTTTAGTCTATAACCAGAAAGAAAGCAGGTGTCATAAGGGACTGACTTATGCCAATAAGCTGCTCTCTTTCGAAGCTTAGCTTGGGAGAGAACACTGACTAATGAGAAAGACCAGAGCTCCAAAGAACCAGTAAACATTTTAATTTTAGTTGATGAAATGCTGGGAATCTGTTGTTTAATAGAACAACTGTATCACAAATCTGTGCCATTTTAAATTACTGGAACTTTGATAATTTCTATGCAGCAAAAGAAAATATAACTAGTAATACTATACAGTAATATTTCTGTACATGAATAATGAATATCAACATACAGAGTTTAGTTATCTCCATCCATTAAATATATGTGGTACTAATTAGAATGCAGGGAAAAGTTATGGAAAGATATTCTTTTCATTACTACGTAGTTAATTATTTTTGGTCTTTGAGTGAGCCTATTGTCCAGATGATTCTATTGAACATTCTAGCTACACTAATGTGGTGATAGTGATGTATCAGGCAGTCAGATAGGGAAGGGACCATGGCAACGGCATTCCCTGGATGCAATAAAACCAATAGACCAATGCTGTGAAGCTCACCTTGTGAGCTCAGGCCTGATAAGACTTTCATCTTGAGTCAGTAGCAGACCCAGAGAAGACCGGACCTCCCTCTGAGAGAATCTCTAAAAGGAACAAAAGGCCAGGAAAGGAATTTCACAGAAGACCACTGACCACTTCCAACTCTACAACCTTGGCAAACATCCTAACAGCAGACTTTTACCTAGGTAGAAGTCCCATGTGAAGAGAGGTTGGAGAAACCCTATGAAAGCCACCTTGAACATGGAAGTGTGTGCACATGTTGCCTGAGCCCATATGTTGCTTTTGACCATTTGGCCGAGCACATGTGTTGCCTGCATCTTCCCTCTTAAGATGTGTACGATGTGTACTTTGATGCTTCCATATCTAATGCTGGGACGTGAATAGGGGTCCTCTCCACCTTTGGAGAAGCCCAGGTTCTCATTTGAGCATGTCTTTCTCTCTCTCTCCCTCTCTCTCTCTTACACACACACACACACACACACCACACACACACACACACACACACACACACACACTTTCTCTCCTTCCTTCCTCTTCCTAAAAACCCTCCAAATAAAATGTTTTTACTTCACTGCTTGTCTACTCCGGAAATGCTTTTCTGTGAGGCAAGACAAGAACCCTGTAACCTGGGTAAGGCCTAGAACTGCCTTTCTTTTCTTGCAAAGAGCAAATTCTCACTCCAACCTAAATCCATGACTCCCTGAGAAATCGGGTGGTGAGGATCAATTTCCATACCAAGAAGACCAAACGGGTGTCAGGTATGGCTTGCCAGCCACCTGGTAGAGTTGGTGAGGCTCTGGCCCATAATGTGCAGGTGCTCATCACCGACTTTTATCAGTCAAACTTTCCAGGTGTTCTCGGGTGGCAGAGGTGGGTTGGGAGAAAGTGGCTCTCTCTCTCCTCCCTGCCTCAAATAAGCCACCTGTGGTGGGGGCCCACTGACTGCAATAAGAGTATTTATAGTAATGTTTTTTTTCCTATACAGATAGTTTTTACATTGTGGACTAGTCTGAAAGTATTTTCTTGTTTGGGCAATCACATAGATACAATTTTTATTTGTATGAACTACCTTTAATTGGATGTTTCAGTAACTGATTTTCTATGATCAAATAGGTTTTGCTTACAATAAAAATTATTTCATTTCATAAAATAAGGCAGTTACAAACATAAAAATGACTTTCGAATCAGTTAAATAAGTGTATCAGATATTCAGAATTACTAGCTAAATAATGCTTTAGTTGTTTATGTATTCCAAAAAATTCAGGTGTCACTTAAAAACAGAAAACTTGTTTATTTAGGATCAAAGAGTTTGAATCTGAGATACAGAGATACAGGTAGAAAACCTAGAAGGAGCCCCAGGGAGAGACAAAGTCAGGGATTTATAAGGGCTGAAATGAGGAAATAGAGGTAAATGATTAAAGGGAAGAGTTGATTAGTATTTAAGAGGCTTAAACTAATCTTAGCTATACAAAATTGGTTATATATTCTCTAGAAAAGATGAAAGAAAAAGAACAGATTCTATCCTCTGGCTAAACATTCTCAATTATAAGTCCTTACACAATTGTCTTAACTTGAAGGTTTCAATGGCTTTTGGTTCATTTACAAGGGCTTTGACCTAGTTAAATTCTTTGGCCCAATTTAAATAAGACAGATAATTTAATTTCTCTGTAATGACTCCCTAGTTTCATTTTATGACAGCTTCACAGATGTCAACATTTTTTAGTTACTAAACTGATAAAGCAATGTCTATTTTTCTACCTCTTTCCCCTCCCTCCCTCCTTCCTTCCTTCCTTCCTTCCTTCCTTCCTTCCTTCCTTCCTTCCTTCCTTCCTTCCTTCCTTCCTTCCTTCCTTCCTTCCTTCCTTCCTTACTTTTTCTTTCTTTCTTTCTGCTCAAATGTGGGTCCTTGAGTATTGTATAGAAATTTGGCATATGAAACTGCATGTGATTATGAATTTATAGTTTTTATTTCATTGTTATAAGAAGGTAGTTTTAGATCTTCTGTCTCCTAGGTTGTGGCCACATTCTTGCTTGTTTCTAGCTCCTTTGTATGCTATTCTTTATACATACCGAGCCCCTGCTCCTTCTCTCTTGGTGCTCTCTTGCCTACTGGTCTCTGACTCCTGCTCTTTAGCCTGCTACTCCTTGTTGATGCTTGCTGTTCTTGGTCCCTTTGGCCTTTGTTCTCTAGCCATGAGCGAGCTGCTTTTCTGCCGGCTTCTGGGCACTGCCACTTGTCACTTGTTGAGGTCAAAAACAGTGTTCAAAATGAAGTTTCTTGCCATATTCCCATTTTAAGTGGGGATGGCAATAATATAGTTTTACACTCAGTGCTTATTCCTGGGTCTGCACTCAAGGATCATTGCTGGGAGAGGAAGGGGGTGCTCAGAGAACACATGATGAATAAACAAATCAGTGGAATCCATTTGCAAGACAATGACCCCTTCCCATTGTATTTTGTCTTGGTTCCCCTGGCTATTATGTTTTTTCAATTGAGGGCTAGTGACAGAGTAACTTCTTTAAATTTCATCTTTGTTTAACTACTATACTGAAGGAAAATGGACTAGAGTGATAGCACAGCAGATAGGGCATTTGCCTTGCACGCAGCTGACCCGGGTTCAATTCCTCTGTCCCTCTCAGAGTGCCCATCCAGAGTATACCACCCACATGGCAGAGCCTGGCAAGCTACCTGTGGCATATTCAATATGCCCAAAACAGTAACAACAAATCTCACAATGGAGACGTTACTGGTGCCTGCTCAAGCAAATCGATGAGCAACGGGGTGACAGTGCTTCACAGACAGTGCTACTGAAGGAAAATATTCATTCTGACCATTCCCAGTGGGATCCATAGTTTTCCATGGATTGAAAGATTCTAACTGAGCTCAGCTCATTATCCACTAATAATAGGTATTCTTGCAGTAATATAGATTCCCAAGTTTTTATTTGCTTCAAAAATTTTAGCTTAGTTGTTATTTCTCTACATAGAGAATTAAGATATAGCAGATTAAAGTTGAGTTGGATATGAGATACAGCTAAGCTAACTGTTAAAATTAAATCTGACTATAGCACTAGTCTCTGGTCAGTATTACCTGTAGGATAACATTGATCTGTCGTTTCTCCCTTGCCACAAGGAGCTTACGTTTATCAGGTTATACCCATCACAGTGCTCCCGAGTCACTCCCATTCCTCTGTGCTTATCAGTAACTTCTCTATGCTCTCTTCCCCAACCAGTTAATCAGCTTCTCCCCTTAATCATATTCTGTTAACTTATAAGGTTAGATCCTTCTAGGACAATGAACTTCTAAGTTAATATTGCTTTCTCCTCTCTTTATATCTTTTGAATAATTTACTTTAAGGCAATGTCCCTTTTTTATAGATGCAGGAAGACAGTTATTATTAGGCTTTTGTAACTTGGGAGTTAAGACTCTGAATAATATTCTCTCCAGGGCATCTGCTTTTTTCACTTAAGCCTAAATTTCTCTTAGTTCCTAGCACCCCAAATCAGGTTCCTGATGAGGGTATGAGTGGATCCGGGGAAAGCTGTGAGCTACCCTGGTATTGAGATGGGCCAGGCCAAAGTACCACAATACTCAACTATGAGTTGAGAGCTTCATCATGGACAAATACTGCCATGATCAAAAAGTAACAATGAGATTAGGACACTGCTAGGGATGGGAAAGACTAATATGGCCTGAGCACTGTAGTCTGAGATCGAGATGACCCCAGGGAAACAATTCTATAAGCTTACTCTGTCTCTTATTGTGTGCATAGGAAATGATTAATATATGAATATTTATATGTTTGTTAAACACAACCATGGGATTCTGCTCTTGGGTGAGTTGTCTTGCTGAATAAGTATCTGTCCTAGAAGAAGCATCCCTTAAGTAAGACTTTAACCCTATTGACTGTGACCACACTTATGTGTAAACCCCCAACTCCTCATGCTTTGGAATTTAACTAGAGTGGGTTGTGAGATCTAGAGCCAGGAGGAAAAGGAGAATGAGAGAGGCAGAAGGAGAATGAAAGTGGTTCCAGAAGGAGAATGAAGTAGCATGGGGCAGGAATAAGCAGGAGGAAAATCAGCGGGGAATGGAGATGGGAATGGAATAAACTGCAACTGACACCAACCAGACTGGCCCTTCTTTCCCTCCTTCGTCCTCCCTTTGCCATTGACCTACCCCGGGTGGTGGAAGCGGCATGAGACTACCGAACGCAGTTGGCAGAGAGAGACAGCCTCAGTATGGCCCCCTTGTATTTTATTTTTAGTAAATATACAATTACTAGAGAGTGAACAACTACTAAAGAGTCTCTTGCCTGCACACCTGGATGTCTTCCCTGGGGCCCCTCAGAGGGGATAAGCTCCAGCGTCCCTCCCCACCCCGAGCAGAGCTCCCGGTGGCCGAAGACCACTGGAACCTAGCTACAGCCATGCTCGAGGCCCCTCTCCACATGTTTGGACAAGCCTCACGCATGAAGGTACCGGCAGAGGAACCCAGGTGTGTGTAATCCTATCAACCCTATCAATGGCCAACATCCAGAGACTTAAAAGCAAGCTCCCAGAAGCGATATCTTGTAGCCTACTTCTCCCTCTGGGAGAAACTGGCAAGCTTCTGAGAGTTTTCTGCCCATGTGGGACAGCCTTGCAAGCTTCCCATGGTGTATTCATATGCTAAATCCGGCAACAAGCTGGATCCCATTCCCCTGACCCTGAAAGAGCCTCTAGTGGGACATCATTGAGGGGGCTGAGTCCAGAGAGACTTCTAAGATCTCAGGGAAAGGATGAATGGAGAGGTTACTGAGCCCGCTCGGGAAAAAGATGATTAATGGGATTTCGTGATCGTGATTGTGATACAATTACCACACGTAAAAAATGAAACTAGCAAGGAACAAATCTTATTTTACATAAAATGGAGATGTTGGTATAGATTTTTTTTAGTTTTTTTTACTCTATTACTACCATTAAAATAACTACCTAAGCAATTCTCATTAAAACTTAAACCCCATGTATAAAATCCCTGCTTTTATATAATATAAATATCATATTTTAATATAGTAAAAATTAGTAAATAGCTATTATGAAAAAGAATGATTCTGTGTTGTTCATACACATAGCAGAGACTAGATTTTTCAAGAAGTAGGAAATAAGTTAGAAAAGAACAAGAAAAAATTAAAATGTTATTAAAGAACAGAAGTATTTAAAAGTATCAAACTTCAGAATACTAATATCTGTCAATGTATAGGAAATAGGCTCTGTTTGGAATAAGGATGACTGCATTACTGGTTTGTTCAGTGATGTTTAAGCTTGACATAGTAATAATCAATAGTCAGTCTTGTAGTTACTACAAATTTGTAGGATGACCAACTCAAAGATATTTGGTCACAGACTTAGCTTTATTTATTCCCCCTAGGCATATATTTTTATTGCCCATCCGTATATAGTGCTTGTAGTGGAACTTTGAAAATAAACTTCTCACAGAATAAAATGCTCCATGCTAGAAAATGTATGTACATACTCATAATTCAGGGTAGCCTATGTTAAATGCTATAAGAGACAATGTGCTTTGTATTGAAAAGAGAATATTGAATTAATTCCATTATTGAAAGCATAGTGTGCCTCTGGGCTTCACATAACATAAAATAACTTTTTCTAAGAAAAATATATGTTTACAGGCTTATGCTGCAATATTTATTGGTAATGATAAGTTTTATAGTAATAAAAGCACAGTAGCATTTTGAGAATGAATTTTAGTAGCATGAATTAAAAAAATAACAAGGATGACTCATTAATCATTGATTATTGAGCTAATACTATTATTATGTTTTACTGCTTCATGCTTAGAGGAAATTGGACAAAATAAAATTTTGTAGTAGTTCTTTTGGGAATATATTATATTGCTGTAACACAAATATAAGTAAAAACAATAACACTTGGAAACATTAGAAAATCATGGTTTCAATTCACAACAATTTTTCTTCTCACTTGAAGAAACTGCTGTATTTAGAGTTTTATTTGAATTCTTACTCAATCCTCTGTAAAATTTGAGTGAGAATTGTGTCTCCCATAGAGGTTTACTAGCAGAGATTAATTTATAAGGGATTCATGAGACTTGTATCTAAAGCACACTGAGGGGCATAAGGATTTTCATAACAGACAATGGGTAAATAACCCTTCCAAAATGTTTCTTTGCAGACGTTCTGCAGCTAATCATATCATCATAGACTTAAAAAAATATTGGAACATCAGGATCTACCAAGTGTTCATAATACAGTTGTTTAGTAATTCACTGTTCCAACAGCAATCCTGCTACCAGTGTGACCTTCCCTCCACCAGTGTCCCCAGCTTCCTACCCACCCTCCTCAGCCTGCCATCTTAGCAGGCACAAAACAATTCATTTCATATTGTTTATTTAAAAAAATAGCAAATGAAATTATTTTAAAAAATAGTTCAGTAGAAATGTTATAGTTGTTATGTCTTTAAATGGTATTATTAAAATCATTTTCTGAGTATTTTCTTGGCTGGATTGGGCCACTTGAACCTATGTTAATTGTTTGCAGCCTTTGAGTGTGGCGGTCTTTTACACAATTTCCCATCAGAGTAGCTGCAGTATTATTTGTTTTTTTTTCCTTTTTAAACATTTAATTGATTTATACAGACCATACCCAAATATCTCTGAGGTTCAGGACTACGTCTCAGTAATGTTTGGTCCAGAGGTGTATCTATTTGGATAGTGAATATTTTCAGAGCATAAGTCATTAATAGCTTCTCTATATTTCTGGTATGTTTGAAAAGGTTTATTTTACTTTATTTATTTTTATTTTGGGCACATAAAGTGCTGCACAATCAGTGTTCAGGAGGGCCCTCTGGTGATTTTTGGATAACCATGTCAGCAGTTGAAGTGAGGGGCAGAGGATGTGATGCTGTTTGGGCATGATGCTCTCAAAGATTTCCAGTAATATCCCTCCAGAAGGTGCTCAGAATTCTCAAGGGTCACACCCGCCCATGCTCAAGGAATCACATGGTTCTGAGGAGGAAATGGGGCTAACTACATAGAAGACATGCTCCTTAACCCCTGCACTATCTCCCCAGTGCCTAAAAATGAATTTTATGAGTTTATTGTATACGAAAAAATAAACTTAAAATATATTTTACAACTAAGATTGTGAGAAAAAATAGAATGAAGGCACTTTACCATATATTTATTGATACCATAAAAAATTTGAAAATGATTGCTAGAATATTTAGTATACACTAATTAACAGAACCTAATTTTTATGGTATACACATTAGAAATGGACATTGCAAATGTTATGTTTAATAATTAAATAATAAAACTGTTGATACTATTGTTTCAAAGTGGTTGCATATATACTTTGTATAGAACTAATGAATGAACATCTTACATAGACATGCTATATACTGTGGTCTTTGAAGAAAATCATAACATATTCATTTTTTAACTATTTAATTCAGAAACATAGCTCTTAAATATTTGCCTTGTGAATCTATTAATGTTTTGCAATTTCATTATTTTCAATATGATGGTATGTTCCAAATTCATCTTATTTGTTAATCATACTTCTGGATTTACTGATTTATTCAAGGAACTCTGGCTACTTTAAGGGAAGACTAATATTTTGAGACTCCCTTTTGAGCTCTCATGCTGTCAAGTTCATCATTGTTCCAAGTAATATTTTAATTTTTATCAATTTATTTAATATGAGGCAATCATTCAAATGTTTTCATTAATTAAATATTGACTGTCATGTTTGAGATTTCTGGTATTGGACTGACTTTACTAAATACAACAGCCTTAAGATTATGTGAAATAAAGTATGAATCTATTCTTATATATTTTTCTTAGACAGGATCCCTTAGAGTATTTAGAAGAATTCTTACAGTATTATGGTTATGAAGTGGAATGGAGCGATATTGGTCTTTTCAGAAAAAGTAGGAACACTGTGGCCTTTTTTGTAAATTCTAAAATTCTCTGTGTCTTGTATGAGGCTGATTAAAGAAGTGCAGTGCAGCATCCTGACACAAAGATAAAGATTGGGTGTTGATTTCACTGATTCACATTCCTTTAGAATGTGCAACAGCGAATTCATTAACCTCTTTTTATTTTGAAGTGCTTGGTGAAAAGAGTTCTAGTGACACTTAATGGGAAGGTGAGCCAAATGTGAACTAGGAAGAAGTAAAATATACTATCTAAAATTACTTGTGCTAATTCAGAAAATATTCTGCTCTAAAGGGAAAGAGAACGGCAGTTAAACAGGTCTTTGTCAGGTAATTGTGAGTAACTAGTTGTAGAACTCTGTTTGGCAAACTAAAAATGATCTGAATTAATGTAATTAACCTTATTACAAAAGGCTTCCACATTATCTTACAAAATATATTTAATAATAGTGCTGTGAATGTGCATAGTAATATTGAAATATAGTGAGCATTAATATCTATATGTAATATAATAATATTGCAAATAATTGGAATAATAATATGCATTTCATTTAAGATCTAGTATTCCAAGTAAAAGAAACTTAAACTTTCCAGTTCTGCTCACTCTCCTTAGAAATATGTACTTTCTCGGGGCTGGAGTTATAGCACATCGGGTAGGGCGTTTGCCTTGCACGTAGCCGACCCAGGTTCGATTCCCAGCATCCGAAATGGTCCCCCGAGAACCGCCAGAAGTAACTCCTGAGTGCAGAGTCAGGAGTAATCCTTGTGCACCACCGGGTGTGAGCCAAAAACCAAAAAAAAAAAAAGAAAGAAAATAGAAATTTGTAATTTCTGCTTTAACTGTACATGAGCACTTATAACTTTAATCTTTGGAAACAAATATTCTTTGAAATCATGGAATATATAGATTTTACATATATATTATCTGAGTGCTGCATACACATGTCTTGTATATGATAGCACACACTCTGGTTATTTATATATATGTATATATATGCATATATAGATGTTTGTGTGTGATTGTTCATATTACTTCAAATCTAATTTGTCTTATATGCCTCAGGGCATATTACAATCCAATAGAACTATCTGCTTGTCACAATTTCTGCTGTGGAAAATTATCAATAATTATTATTTTTTTTTGGTTGGAGGCTACACTTAGCAATATTCAGGGATTACCCCTCTCTCAGCACCCAGGAATTATTCCTAGCAATGCTGGGAGACCATATGGGATCCCAGGGATAGAACTCAGGTCTGTTGTGTGCAAGACAAACACCTTAACTGCTGTATTATTGCTCTGGTCCATGCTCTAGAAAACTCAAGACAGTAAAAAGGTGCAAAGACCAAAGTGCATCACAGTTACCTATTCTACAAGCAGAATTTCAAAAAGTTAATCACGAATCACACACGAATCACGAAATCCCGTTAATCATTGATTTCGCGAGCGGGGTCAGTAACCTCTCCATTCCTCCTTTCCCTGAGATCTTAGAAGTCTCTCTCGACTCAGCCCTCCCAACGATGTCGCACTGAAGACTCTTCAGGGTCAGGGGAATGACCAGCTGGTTACTGGCTCTAGCATATGAATAGACCATGGGAAGCTTATAAGGTTGTCCCATGTGGGCAGGAAACTCTCAGAAGCTTGCCAGTTTCTCCCAGAGGGAGAAGTAGGTTATAAGATATCTTCTGGGAGCTTGCTTTTAAGTCTTTGGATGTTGGCCTTGATGGGATTACACACACCTGGGTTCCTCTGCCGGTACCTTCATGTGTGAGGCTTGTCCGAACGTGTGGAGAGGGGCCTCGAGCACAGCTGTAGCTAGGTTCTGGTGGTCTTCAGCCGCCGGAAGCTCTGCTCGGGGTGGGGAGGGAAGCTGGAGCCCATCCCCTCCGAGGGGTCCTGGGGAAGACAGCCAGGCATTCGGGCAAGAGACTCTCTGCCAAAAAGTTTTTTTACTTCCAAACAGTTAAAAGAAATATAAAATGAACCCTTCAAAGTTAAATAATACTATCTCCATAAGAATTGTTTATATTTTACAAAATCTTACTTTTGTCCATCTTAGAGTCTGCATGTATTATTTTGAAAATTGTCTATCAAACTCATAAATATATAAATAAAAGTAATATGTCCAAAGAAAAGATTAATCTTCATATGAAATTTAAGTCTCTCAATGAATTGATTTTTTTTTGCAGTTGCTCATAGATTGTTGCATTTTCAAAATAAAATTCTGAGTGATAGCACAGCGGTAGGGTGGTTGCCTTTCATGCAGCCCACTCATGTTTGATTCCTCAGCCCCTCTCAGAGAGCCTGGCAAGCTACCTAGAGTATCGTGCCCGCAAGGCAGAGCCTGGCAAGCTACCTGTGGCATATTGAATATGCTAAAAACAGTAACCATAAGTCTCTCAATGAGAGACGTTACTGGTGCCCACTCTAACAAATTGTTGAGCAATGGGATGAAAGTGACAGTGGCAGTGAAAAATAGTGTCACACTGGAGGGAGGTGAGCAACAGGGAAAATGGGAACATTGGTGGTATGAAATACACACTGGTGAAGGGATGGTGTTGTAACATTGTATAACTGAAACTTAATTATAAACAGCTTTGTGAATGTCTGTCTCATGGTAATTCAATTAAAAACAATTTTACAAAAAATCCCAATTTTTTTTAAGAAGAAAAATAAATCTTATAGAAGTTAGTTTGTCATCTGAAAATATTGAAAAAGAATTTTTTTCCTTTTTAGTTTTGGGGCCCATCCACTGGTGCTTAGAGGTCACTCCTGGCTTAGTGCTTGGATGTCACTATCAGTGGTGTTCAAGGAACAATTGCCGCTCAAGGGACGGGCATAAATATCAAGACATCTTTTTTAACTCATTACTTTAGATATTCTAGGAGTTTTAGAAGCCCTGTGGAGAAATGCATCTGAAGACCAAATGTATAATTCTTACTATAACTTATAATATCACAATGGATCCATAAGATGTGATCAATGGTAGAAATAAAAGTAAAGAAAATCCTGCTAAGTAAAGGACCGTATTGGTTAAAGGCAGAATTGGACAAAGTGCTCAAACTTCTGTAATTTGTTAACTGACCACTAACATCCTGGGCTGAAAAGTAGAGAATCATTTACATAGTTGGCCTCAACACAAAATTTTTTAATTTAAGGAATAGTATTATTTGTATACTTACATTTAATTCATACTTTTTAAGCTTCTGTAAAGGTCTCTTATTTTTTTAATATAAGACCATTTAAACAATATTAAAGATACCTATGTTATTTTCTAATAAAAAATGCCTAGCATTTTCTTTTCTTCTTATTATTTTTTTGTACTTGCTTTTACTTCTTTGTACCATTTTCTATTACAGCCCTATTCTAAGTTCTCTGCTACATGAGAAGTTCTTTTTCCCTTCTCTTCTACTTTCCAATAAACTTTTCTACTCTCTAAAAAGTAAAAACAAAAAGAAAAGAGAAGAAAAAGAAATGCTTACCATTTTCCTTAACTCCAAATCTGTAAAATCTGTAATTACCTGGTAGCCTTCCTTAATTACAATGTCTAATTTTACTGATCAACTAAAGGGAAGATAGTCACAAAATAATCATGTGCATTGATAATCTTGAAATTAGATTTAAATGAATGAGAAATTAGAAATTTAGAAAAATGCATTAAAGAAGCAAATGTACTCATCCCTGAATCATCAGAGAATTCTTCAATAACTATTGAGAAAATTCTTACACTTTACCTATCTTTTGGCATGTATATTTTAGAACTAATTTGCATCAACAAAAGCTAGGGGGTTTACAGATGACTGATGCCTGTGAAAATGAGATTTCTCTCCTGAACTTGCTTTAATTAAAATGCTGTAAGTAAGGGAACATTTTAATGTGCCAATCTCCATGTTTGGTTAGAGCTGGCTTTCTAGAAATGTGACTTTAGTTTGCATATCAAAGAGCTCTGGGACACAGGCTCTTCACTGTTTATACGTACATTGGCTTTTTAACCCTTCAGTAATTTCTTTTTAAATGGTGTTTCATAATTGATGGCCAAATGAATAACAGGTCTTTAGTGAATTATTCGCATTTTCTTATTTTAATTGTCTTTTTGATATTATACAGAGTAAGACTTTAAATTGATAATGAAAAACTCATATGAGAAGGAACTTTAAGATGAATGTAGCCTAGACCTAGCAAAGATATATTTGGAATGATTTTATCATTTTTATAGGGATCACAACACTGATATGTTTTTAATAATGATGATAGAAAAAACTCCATAGTTGATTTGCCTCATACTTTCTGATCACAGTAAGCAGTCTGATCAGTTAGTCAGTAACGACAAAAGGAAACATTTTATTTTCAAATTCAATTTTATGTTTAAATTGTTTGATAAACTAGAATAGTCACTTTTGAGGGCATTTAAAAAACACACTCTCAGTCATTGAGGCACTGAGAAAGTAAATGTATAGAATGGTTTGCTTTTCACAGTAGAAATGACATCTGTACCTATATGTTCATTGCAACACTGATCACAATAGCCAAAATCTGGAAACAACCGGAGTGCCCTAGAACAGATGACTGGTTAAAGAAACTTTGGTACATCTACACAATGGAATACTATGCAGCTGTTAGGAGAGATGAAGTCATAGAATTTGCTTATAAATGGATAGACATGAGAGTATCATGCTAAGTGAAATGAGTCAGAAAGAGAGGGACAAACATATAAGGACTGCACTCATTTGTGGAGTATAGAATAACATCACATGAGGCTGACACCCAAGGACAGCAGATACAAGGGCCAGGAAGATTGCCCCATAGTTGGAAGCTTGCTTCAGAAGTGGAGGGGTGAAGGCAGATGCAATAGAGAAGGGATCACTAAGAAATCATTGGAGGCTGGAGGAATCATTCGGGAAGGGAGATGCATGCTGAAAGTAGATAATGAACGAAACATGATGACCTCTCGGTGTCTGTGCTGCAAGCCATAATGCCCAAAAGTAGAGAGAGAACTTTATAGGGAATATTGTCTACCATGGAGGCAAGGGGAGGGTAGGAAGGGGTGTACACCGGGGATATTGGTGGTGGGGAATGTACACTGATGGAGGCATGGGTGTTTGATCATCATGTGATTATTGTAACCCAAACATGAAAGCTTGTAACTATCTCACAGTGATTCAATAAAACCAATAATAAAAAACTTAGTGCAAAAAAGAGAATGGTTTGCTTTTTAAGCTTTGTAAAAATTAAATATATTCAGTTTAACAGATATAATTTTCTATTTTTTCAGTGATGATTTACAGGAAATTTAACGTGTGCTATTTTAGAAAGTTTTTTTCAAAGTGGGAAATTGTGCTACCCAAAAGTATCTGGAATAATCAGATGCAGGGTCTTAACATCTTCTTGTGTAAATGTAGGGTGCTTACTTTTGTGGACAAGGGCACACCTGGTTGGATTTAGTGCTTACTCCTTGCTGTGTGTGAAGGGATCACTCCTGGCAGGAATTTGGGGGTGGGTGATCAAACCTGCATCAGAAGTGCACAATGCAAACACCCTACCTGCTTCTCAGGTCCCAGGGGATGTTTTCTGTTTGTTCTCATAAATAATGCAGATTTTTTCAAATGGGTGCTGAGTTATTTTTCTGAACAGTTACCAATAGGCCAAATAAGATTGGGAACCGCTGTTCTAGAGTAATTATTTTCTTTTAACAAACCTTTCACTTTTGTTAAAGAACTTCAGGGTATTTAATTTTTTTAAAAAATACCTTATTTTAATAAAAGCAAATTTTTATTGCAAATGGGTGAGTGGGTGGATAAAGTATGTGGACAATACTATATCACTGAAACCCTATGACTGTAAGGGACAAAATAAGAGTATCACTGTCATCCATTTGCTCAACAATTTGCTCAAGCGGGTACCAGTAACATCTCCATTGTGAGACTTGTTGTTACTGGTTTGGCACATCAAATAGGCCACGGGTAGCTTGCCAGGCTCTGCCATGCAGGTGGGATATTCTCGGTAGCTTGCAGGCTCTTCGAGAGAGGCAGAGGAATCAAACCCAAATTAGCCACACACAAGGCAAATGCCCTACCTACTGTGCTGTCGCTCCAGCCTACATAAAAATTGTCTATCAGGATGAGAGAGTCTGATGTGGAAGGTAGAGTTCTTGCCTTCCATTCTACCAGCCCAAGTTCCTCTCCTTTCCAGTTATGGGATATTAAAATTAGAGAAAAAATCAGTGGTGAGTCAGATCTTTGCTTGATATTGACAAAGTTGGTTTCATGTGATTTTTTAGGTTGAGTTAGACATCCTCCCTCTTTATTTCCATGAATTCGCTGTTTGAGACTTGCTGCTTAGTCTTTTATTTTGGGGTGGTAAGAACAGAGCAATGGGCTTTATATTTAAGACTGCGGTGGAGTTCCTAACATATTACCTGGTCTATCTCTGATTCACCTGTGACTGCCTTGGTGGTGAAAAGCATTGCCCAGATAGCTAGAACTCAGGCATTACTTTTCTAGGTTTCCACAGGTGATTTCCAATGAAACATTGATTGCAAACATAATTTTAAGGTTAAACAATTTTCTTCGTATAACTATGATACAGACAGTCTTTAACTTTGCTTCATGTTTATCATTTCGTCAATTTAAGAAACTCTGTATGGGGGCAGAGCAAAAATACAGTGGGTAGGATGTTGACCTTGCACATGGCCTCACAGGTTTCAATCCTGGCATCCCATAGGCCTCCCTCTCCCCCACACCCCACCCAAGCACCACCAGGTGTAATTTCTGAATGCAAAGCTTGGGAATAACCTATGAGAATTCTCAGATGTCACTCACAAGCCAAACAATTTTTAAAAAATGAATATTAATGTTTTCTCCTGTAGAAATTGGTATCATTTATTTATGAACTCTACTAGAAAACTAAAATACGAATATAGTGAAATATCTCACTTAGACAATCCCCAGTTTTTTCTGTGAAATGGCAGTTACTTTATCTGATTAAAATTTGTGAATAAATTAGTGGTTGATATTTGGCTAGGAAGAATAGTGATTGAGAAATAGAAATGTACACTATTGATTTTATTGTAAAAGAGTAATTTTACCTGAATGTATCATTACTGAGATTTATTTTTCTCTTTTGGCCCTTGAATATTTCTACAACTCTTGATTATTGGAATTAAGAATGTGGAAAATTTTTTGTTGTTTGTTGTAGTCTATATGGGTGTGAGCTATATCTATTGATATTTACTCTATTCGATATGAAAGCTGAGAAATGTTTAATGTATTTATAGATGCACTTGCCAGGAGGAATAATTAACACATTGCATGTTAACAGGAAGAACAAATATTATTAATATGAAATTAGATTTTCTTTTCTCACAGATCCCCTGACATCTGTCATCAGATGTCAGATTGTTCCAACTATGTAAAATAATAATGGACAAAACTTGGAAAGTGATTTTCCCCTTTGTTTATAATCTAAAAGAAAACTAGTAAAGAATTGAAATGTTAGAATAGTTTTTTTTACTGAGTTTGCTTCCCTGTTAATTGATTGATATATTTATCTGCAAAAACAGTTTACTATAACTCTTTCCTTAATGCTTATTATATTGTGCCTTTAATTAATTAAAGAGAAAAACAAAGAACTTTGATTTTCTCAATCATGAAGCAGCTGACGTTCCTCATAAACAAGTTACCTTCTATGTATATTTGTCACAAAGATTATCCATTACTATTTCTCAAACATATTTAATCAAAATGTCATGAAAAAATGTCTTCCTTCTCAGAATGTTAGATCAATTTAAAAAAACATAATTTTCATGTCATTTATAAAACCTGTCTTTGAAGCTTTCCAGACGGCCCCTGCAAATGACAACTGTCACATAGTAGAGAAAATTATTAGATATAACTACATTTGTTAAATTATTTTGATAGGGTTTTTAGTTACAAAGAAGAATGATATTGATATCCTGAATTTAAATTCATATAAGAAAAGTGCTATTAGAAGTTTTCTAAGGCTGTCACTGTTCTGTTTTAATATTAACAAAAATCTCAGTTAAGATTTTATGATGTAACTCTGTCAAGTGTTCCTTTATTTGTCAGAGTTCTAGCAATACATTGTCTGCTATTCATAAAAAATTAACATATTCTCAGTCAGAGTTTGTTATAATATTTAATATCCATTTGATAGCAAACTTCATGTTTTAATTTGAATCTACGATCCTGTAGATTGGTTCCCAAGTTTAAAGTCATATTCAATCTATCAAGTTGTTTTATAAAAGTACATTCTTGTAAACCCTTCTCTAGAATGATTGAATATTTTCCCCAAATATTTTTTGTGTTCCTTAATATCAACTATTTAATATTCTTTGACATCACTAAAAGTGGACTTACATTATTATCATTAGAACAATTTGTCTGAATTACTGGAAAATAATTTTGTCTTTATTCTTTGTTTTGTGAAAACAACAAATCTAGAATTTGCATTACTTTTATAAAACGTTACTGACTCATTGAATTTGGAGTGATAGCACAGCGGGTGGGCTTTCACCTTTCACTTGGCCAACCCATGTTTGATTCTCCCGCCCCTCTCAGAGAGCCCGGCAAGCTACCGAGAGTATCGAGCCCACATGGCAGAGCCTGGCAAGCTACCCATGTGTATTGGATATGCCAAAAACAGTAACAATAAGTCTTTCGATGAGAGATATTACTGGTGATCGATTGAACAAATCGATGAGCAACGGGATGACAGTGACAGTGACAGTTTTATTTTAGGGCAGGCTTGAGGGATGGTTGGGAAAATGGAAACAATGGTAGAGGGAGGTTGACAGTGGTGGTGGAATTGGTGTTGGAATATAGAATGCCGGTATTAAATCATCATGAATAACTTCGCAAATCATAGAATTTAAATAAACTGTGTGTGTGTTTGTGCATGTGTCGGGGGGATAGTTTGATTTTGCCCTTATCACAAGTAATATATTTGTAACTGGTGTATACTGACAACACTGCCAATATTATTAATCATAGTTTTAGCTTCAACAAAGGTTTTATCGATGTTTTAAGGAAAGAGACAGAACAATTGCTTTAAGCATTGACATAGAATATGGCACTTCTATGAAAAGATATGTATGCTACTCTTTGCTTAAGATATATGTGACTTTATCTTATACATCAAATCCTTTATCTGTAAAATTATCATGCAAGATTATCCTTTGTGGCTGAAGAATTAAGAGGCTTTGTTGCAAAACCCCTGTCAAAGAAATGAATAGAGCCCCAAAGATGTGTGAGTGACCTCTTGAACTTTGAAGTGGCCTCTAGCCTCTAGCTAGCAAAAGCCATTAGTCATTCACACTTACATGAGTTCCTTCTCACAATACCTGTGTCAGATTAAACATGAGTTATTCTCTTGCTGAGCCTATAGGCGAAAAGCAAACCCAATCAATACCTTGATTAAAACTTTTCAAATAACTGAGCAGAAGACCAAACTGTTATATTCAATCTTCTGGCTCAGAACATAAACGTGAGTGTTATTTTAAATCACACATTTTTTTGTGGTAATTGATTACTTTTATAATAATTTTATTTTTGATTTTTAAGTTGCTTTTAATATTGAGAGTGGTAGAGCTGGAGTTGCAAATGTTTAGGTAGCTAAAAGGAATAGGAAATATAGTTGTTTGGTCATTTCTACACTGCAAAGTAAACTCATAAAGTGGCATTTCTGTTTTCATTTTAGATTTTAAGTTGCCTGGTAAAACTGGAGTGAAAGACCCATTCACATGAAACTACACCATACAGTAAGGAATAAAGTTTATGAGAATTGTAGCAGTTCTAGATGAATTTCACAGGGATTTATCTTCTTTTGAAAATTGTATCCCGATGGCAAGAGCTACAGCTGCGGGGGCGAAGACGGCCATGTCCGCATCCACTACTTTGACCCACAGTACTTTGAATTTGAATTTGAAGCTTAAGAAACTGGAACTCCATCTAGGACGGGGAATGTTTCTCAACTAGGATTCAGAAAACTTTAGACTCTGAAAAATAAATTAGTTTGGAAATTAAAAAAAAAGAAAAAAACAAAAAATGTAGTTGAAAAAGTTTTTTCCAATACTGGGAAGGAGGAGAGCCTCAATTGGTCATATGGTATATTACCTTACCAAAAATCGAGCAGGAACTGCTAAAGGCTAAACTAACATAAACAAACTATACTTTTTTTTTCTAGAAATATAAATCTGGAAGAGTCTTTACTTTGAACATTAAACTTAAGACATAGAAAGACATAGAAGACATAGAAAATATTAAGCACTGTAACACTGTTGCACTGTCCTCCTGTTGTTCATCAATTTGCTTCAGCAGGCACCAGTAACATCTCCACTGTGAGACTTGTTGTTACTGTTTTTGGCGTATCAAATAGCCATGGGGAGCTTGCCAGGCTCTGCCATGTGGGCAGGATACTCTCAGTAGCTTGCCGGGCTCTCCGAGATGGTTGGAGGAATCGAACCTGTGTAAGGCAAAGTCCTACCGCTGTGCTATAGGGTATTCAAGAAAATATTAAGAAAAAACAATAAGAAGTCTCACAATGGAGACGTTAATGGTGCCCGCTTGAACAAATGGATGAACAAGGGGATGACAGTGCGACAGTGCAATGCATTGTACACAGAGTTTTTGTTCCAAAGAATTGTTGCTCAATATTCCAGTTATTTAATTACAGTTTTCTTGTAGCATTTAAAATATTTTAACAAATTTTGAATGATATAACATGTTGAAGCATACATAATAGTATACTATTTCTAATATATATCCCCTCTTTCAACAGGAGAAAATGATAATGAAAAATTTGTGGATATAAAAAAATACTAATTGCTAACTAGTATATTGCCTTTAACAAAAGAAAGTAAATAGAATTTTTTTCTGAGTAGGTTTTTAGAAACATTCTTTAGGGTTGAAAATTAAAATTAAAGCGTAATATAGGTCATAAGGTATTATCCATACAATAAGAATTATTTGATCCATAAAATATGCCTATCATACAGTCAAGCCTTCTTAATTTTAATTTTTAGATATTTTTGAGGTCAAGATAATTTCAGAGGACAAATACTAATGTAAGAATGCTTTTGAGAAACACTATGGATATTTTAATAATAGTCTACTGGAATAATAGGGAAAAATGTATTGAAACCATTCAAAAACACTTTTATCACCTGTTAAGAAATGCATTTCAGTCATTTCAGATAGCTTTTGTAGTCTAAATTTATGGATTATCATATATAGGCAGTGCAGCTTCACTTTGCCCACTAGCAGTATCAAGATCCCTCCACCAGTCACCCAATGCAGATTTTATGCTTCTGAGTTGATTAAAATTGGTTCCTTTCACGGAAAACCTTTGCAAATTCTCCTCATTAGTACTATAAATAAATATGCTGGCAATAGAAGTTACATTTTTTTTCTGTTTCTATGCATATTGATGCTTTGTACGTGCAAAGGTAGTAATGATTTAATGATGAGAATCATTATAAAATATCAGGTAATTCTGACCATTATTTCTCACTAATATTCAGTATTATTGCCAAATTGATCACATTTTCTTATTCTTCAAGATACTTACCTTCTTGATATATATTCCATGACTTAGCATTACTTTCCAGCACAGCATTTATCTGACTCTACTGTATAGTAACTAACCCTTTGGCCTGGAAGGAGGCCTTTTTTCTTAGATGACATTATTAAATAATTCATTCTTCCTGCCTTCAGAGAAATACTGCTTTGCTCACTATACAATCTCGAAATGGAAACTCTGAAATGTTTTTCTATTGTAATTAATTTTGCTTTGAAATATATGTATATATTAAATATTTTGTAATAATCACAAAATGAGAACTTTGAAATGGTTTTCAAATGGTAGTTAATTTTGCTCTAAAATATATGTATCTTACTTTTTTGTTTTTTGGTCATTTTTGGGAGAGGATATTTAGAGCCAAACCCAATGATGCTCAGGGTTTACTCCTGGCTTTGCACTCCAAAGTTACTCCAGGGTGATTGTGAGAGCATATGGGATGCCAGGGTTCAAATGATGGTCAGCACGTGCAAGGCCTTACCTGCTAATACTATTCCTTTGGCTTATATTTTACCTTGTTGAAAGTTTTATTTTCTTCTCTTCTTTATGTGTTTTTTAAATGTAAGGATGCTTTTATAGGTAGATTATTTAGTTTTTCTACCCTAATATTTTTATATTTCTTTTTTATCCTTATTTCAGGAATGAACCAGTTTTGTGAGTACAAAAAAAGGGCAGGAAAACTGTCTCTAGATGATATAAATCAAAGCCTGGGATGACTTGCAGTAGGCATGTATGTGTTTATTGAACCTGGGCCTTTTGATATACAGATAATTAAGAATTAGACAAAATTTTACATGATTTCAGATAGACAAGGGACCACCAAATAAAGGGTGCTTGGAAGGCCCACTCGAGTTGGGAGATGCGTTCTGAAAATATAGACTGAACATGATGGCCACTCAATATCTCTATTGCAAACCACAATACCCAAAATGAGAAAGAGAGCAAAAGGGTATGTATGCTCTGCCACAGAAGCGGGGCAGGGTGGGGGGAGGGTGGTGGGGGTGGTGGGGAGGCACACTGAGATCATTGGTGGTGGAGAATGGGCACTGATGGAGGGATGGGTACTCGATCATTGTATGACTGAAATATAAACACGAAAGTTTGTAAGTCTGTAACTGCACCTCACAGGGATCCATTACAAAAAATTAATAAAATGAATTAATAAATAAAAATTATGATTTGTAAAATAAGTAGAATACCTGTTTTAAATCTAATTTATGTCTCTTTGACCATTTTGTGATAAAGTTCCATATTTGCTGTTGTATAATTTTACATAGTTTGGATGGAACCATCTTGTTAGATATATAGTGTGGAAATAGCTCCAGATTAGTAGTTCAAAAGAAAACTGACTTGTTTTTGTTTTAATTTCTTTTGTGGTAAAGAACATTTGTAGTTAGATTTTGATCTAATTTTTTACTCTTTCATTTGTCCAGATGAACCATACACTGATGTAAGTGTTATATGTGTTCTATCTTGATTTAGGTCAGCTAATAGCTATTTAAAACATTTAGTTGTTTTGTGCTGTTTGCATAGATATTAATAACAGTTACTCATTCGTGATGTATTGCTGTCCTCTAGATCATTACATACTGTCCATCTTTCTTATACTTGTCTTATCTGAGAGTCATATTTGTGGGGTATAACAGATACTGCCTTATCTCTGTGTTTTTGATTTTCAAATCTTTTCCCGCCTTTCACAATGGGTCTTTTTATCTGACATGCTTTCTTGTATATGTAACATAGATGGGTTCTGTTCCCCTCCCTCCACCATATACCCTGTGACTGTCTTCAGATTCATATTTACATGATTATTTATATGTTGATTATACCTTTTGTTTTAAAGCTGATATATAAATTTCTATAAACATTTGTTTATTTTTAGGTGATACCAGTAGTGTTTAGGGTTTACTCCTGGCTCTGTGCTTGAAGATCACTCAGGGAACCTTATGCAGTGTGTCAGGGATTGATTTGGTTTGACCACATACAAGGCAAATGCCCTACCAACTCTACTATTGCACTGGCCCCTATATATTTTACAATTTTTATACATTTCATTTTCATAAATAATTCACAGTAGTTTATTACAGATAATGTTCAAACACCCACCCAATCAGTGAGCATCTTTCCACCACAGTAAGAGGGGAGTGTGTGAAGGTTCTTGTATTTCATTCTTGGGCCATTTCAGCCCATATATACAAGAATACAAGCAATATGTTAAAACCAAACAAAGGTGTGCTACTTTAGGTACATCAGTGGGCTAGAGTGTAAGAATTCACTCCAGGAAATATCTTCCAGAAGCTTTATTTTATAGTCTCTGAATCTTGGCCATTGATGAGATTAGCTGGTGTGTTTGTGTGCATGTGGGGGGAGGGGAGGGGTAATTGTGGGTGTGACTGCCAAGCTACTGGAAAACTGGGGACCTGGGTGGAGGAGACCCAGTCCCTATCAAGTCAGGCTTGGAGAACCCATATACTTGGGTTCCTCTGTCGCCACTGGCCCCTGTATAAATTATTTTTATTTTCCTTCCCAGGAGATTCCATATGCCTTTTCTCTTAAAAGTCTTTTTTTTAACTATAAGTTTAATTTCTTTGATTATTCTTCCAAGTATCTCTGCTCCATATTTTTGTTTTGTGATTACCATGGGGACTATTTCAGAATTTATGTATGTAATATAGTATTTTTGTGCTGTTACTGACTTATTATAATCTTCATATTTAACAATTCCCACTCTATTCTCCCTAACCTTTGAAATTTTGTGATCTCATTTATTCTTGTTTATGTTTCACAGTCTATATAGCTATACATCATCATGTGTGAAGTTTTTAGTTATTTTGAATTTTCTTTTAAATAAAAGAACATTTTCAATAATGTTTTCTTGTGTAGATTTGTTGTAAGTGAAAGACTTATTTTTCTACTATATTTGAATAATTCTGCAGAATAGGGAAGGTAATATGGAAGTTTGTGACCTCTTCACCACTTAGCCTCTAGAATTTCTGTTAAATAAATCGTGTGATAGTCTAATTGGGGTAGCTTCGTATATTAGATATTCACACACAACAGCCTTTATATTTTTATTATTGCATTTGATAATTCAACAATGGTATGTCTTGGTGTTGTTGTTTTAATTTTTTTGATCTTAGAAATTTAGCTCTTTTCTTAGCTTCATGAAAATTTTTGGTAAAACTTTCCCTTTAGTTTGGAAAGTCCTCAGCTATTATTTCTTCGGGTTGGCTTCTTGTTTACCTTCTTTTTTCCTTCTAGGATGTCTATTATTCTCTTTGTGTTGATTTTGAGTAGTTATCTAATGGTGCTCAGGATTCATGACTGACTGTGTTGAAGATGGCTCCGGGGAGGGGGGGACAGGGGAGGGACCTCAAGGTGCCATATCCAGTGCTAGGATTAAACTCTAGGTTGGCTACATGTAAGGCAAGTGCCTTACTCACTGTAAAATCTCTGCCCCTCAACCTATCATTCTTAATTTTTTGTTGTTAAAAGGAAACCTAATACCTCTTGAAATTAATACCTCTTGAAATGACTATTTTCCATAAATGTTCTGATCCCTACATTGTTATCATTAGAATAACTTTATTTTCAGTTTCATTATTCTTTCTCTGCAAGCTTGAGTCTACTTATTATGGAATTTTCCTTCTCTGTCTTTCATATCTGGTATCTCTGAACTTTTTTTTTTATGACTTCAATTTCTCTGACTAAGTACTCCCTCTCCCCATATTTTCTTTCTTAACTCATAGGGCTGGAGCGATAGCACAGCGGTAGGGCGTTCGCCTTTCACGCAGCCGACCCGTGTTTGATTCCTCTGCCCCTCTGGGAGAGCCTGGCAAGCTACCGAGATTATCTAGCCCGCACGGCAGAGCCTGGCAAACTACCCATGGTGTATTGGATATGCCAAAAACAGTAACAATAAATCTCACAATGAGAGATGTTACTGGTGCCCGCTCGAACAAATCGATGAGCAACGGGATGACAGTGACAGTGACAGTGACCTCATAGATATTTACTTTTGTGTTAGGAGAATTATTAATAATCTTTATGCTAGTAGTTTTGCTGGGAATATCCTTGATTTGCATCCTGCTAGGGTGGACCCACCTGGATATATAATCCCCAGTTATCCCGTCTCTTCTTATGACAAGACCTGTTGCCTATGAGAGCTCTGTGACTGTTCCCATATTCTGCCATCTAGCTCCAGCCATGCATATCTGTCTCCAAAAGGCTAATTCTGAATACAGCCTTTCCTCATCTCCAAGGAGGAGAGGAAGTTTAGCATGCTATACTCCACCCAAACTCCATTTTGTTTGTTTGTTTGTTTGTTTGTTTTTTGCTGGACAGATTCTGCAGGCTGTGAAGGATGTTTGGTTCTGAAAGAATTGAGGGAAGGACTTCGTTGGCCAGATTATGTTTGTTATATAGCCGAGATTCACTATGTAGTCTCAAGAATCAGTTTTGGCTGGAGACACAAAGACTTGTGCTTCTTCTTAGAAGGCACCTTAGCTAGCAGCCTTATTCACCCTATGTATAAGCGACTCGCAGGTACGTAGTATCTTGTCTAGCCTGTAGTAGCAGCCTACTTCTGATGAGGAGAAAGTTATCCATGTCACATGCTATGTCTGATATGAATTCTGGAATGCTAAGTGTTCACAGCACCCAGTTGTGTTGGTAGTCACTGGTGTTCTGGAGAGTTGAATGCCTTGAGTTCTCTACCCTCTACCTGTTGAGTTTTGTAGTGAATGATAAAAAGGTTTTGGCACTCTATTTCCAAATACTGCACTTTCCTTTTTCCTTCCTACGTGCCATTTTTTGGCCACTACCTTCACAAATTCAGAATCTTTGACTGAAAAGCATTTATGAGCTATATGAGATATATGGTTGGTTTCTAGATATTTAATATGTAAATATTTTCCAGATAATAACCTATCTTGCCACAATGTTCTAATTTGCAATTCATATATACTGCGTTTGTTTTTCCTCATTCCATTATTACAATTCATTGTAAAGGGAAGTACATAGTGCCATGGATTTACATAAGATGCTATATGTCATCTGGAAAACATGTTCTCATAGTGAAGCTTTTTCCTTTTATTTATTTATATTTTTGTGGTGCCTCCTAAGCAGTATTCAGGGGGCACAAGGATCAGGGTCGCTAATGATACCTCTCATGACTGTGCAGACTTGACAGTGCAGGGCCCATTTCCTGGTCATCAGCCAGGGCCCAGCAGTTCTGTGGCCACCAGGATTAATATGATGTACTACTTGGGGAACACTTGGTGTCAAGAGATTGAATTTGAGGCCTTTGTATTCAAAGTATATGCTCCAGCTTCTTTTCCAGAAAATGACTTTTTTGGTTAATTCATTTATTTTTTAATCAAATCACCATGAGATACACAATTATAAAATCGTTCGTGATTGTGTTTCAGTCATACAATGTTCCAACACCCATCGCTTTACCGTGTACATTTCCCACCATCAATGTCCCCAAGCTCTCCCCTGCCTCTAGCCTGTTCTCTATGGCAGGCTTTCTTTCTCTCTCTCTCTCTCTCTCTGTCTCCCTCCCTCTCTCCCTCCCTCTCTCTCTCTCTCTCTCTCTCTCCCATTCTCCTACCCCCTCTTTTTTGGGCATTATGGCTTGCAAAACATACTGAAAGGGGAACTGCAGAAATAGGATGCGAGGGTGCTCTTGGGAAGGTGGGTGGCACCAGCCCCGCCTGCCACCAAGATGTGATCCTGGGCACCACACATATGTGCAGCCTCTCTGAAGCTGCGCATGAGCATGACTCCAGACGCCAGCTAAATTTTTAGGCATGGGCAACTCCTTGCAGAATGTCTCCAGACTGAGAACTAAGCCTAGGCCCCATGCCCGCCCAGGAGTAGAAAGGTATTTCTCTCTCTCGCCTCTTCCTTGCCGGGAGTGAAGGGCATGGTGACCACCATATTATGACGACCACAGATGGGGGGTTTGCAAGCTTGCAATGATCCAATACTTGGAAGAAATCTCCCTGGACTTAGTTGCTAAAGTACAGAAATCCAAAACTGCACAGCCGCTACTGCGGCTGTGCGACCTTATATCCCTTCACAACAGGTCTGACTCTAGTGGGGTACTCCTAACAATAATAGTGAGATTTGTGTTGAAGTATTGAATGTAACCAAAGTAAATAGAAAGTGAAGTGAATTTATCAGTTTCAAGGTGGGGGGGGTGGGATGCGAGTTGTACTTTTTTTTTTTTTTGGTGGTGGAATATGGGCACTGTGAAGGGATGGTTGTTTCAGCATTGTATAACTGAGACTTAAACCTGAAAGCATTGTAATTTTCCACATGGTGATTCAATAAAAAATAAAAATTAAAAAAAAAACATACTGAAAGTTTATCATGCATACATGCATATCACTTTAACTATTCTTTAGCACTCAGTTATCATCCAGAGTGATCATTTCCAACTGTTATCGTCATAGTGGTCCCTTTTCTATCCTAATTGTCCTTCACCTTCCTCATACTTGTGGAAAGCTTCCAATTAGGGGCATTGGAAGCTTTCCAATGCCTCTTTTTGTGTGTGTGTGCTTGGATATTAGTCTCATACTGTGCTTTATTCTATCCCACATCTGGGTGCAGTCATTCTATGTCTGTCCCTCTTCTTCTGACTCATTTTGGTCAGCATAATGATACTCCCTGTGTCCATCCTTCTACAGCTTTTTTTAAAAAAAAATTGAATCATTGTTAAATACAGTTACAAAGCTTTCATGATCAGGTTTTCAGCCAGACAACATTCCAACACACATCCCTCCATCAGTTTACATTTCCCACCATCAATATCCCCTGTTTTACTCATGCCACACCCCACATCCCCTGTCTGCCTATATTGCAGGCACTTTTCTTCTCCCTCATGCCCTGCCCCCTCCTTTTGGGCATTATGGCTCATGATACGGATACTTAGAGGCAATCAATCATGTCTGGTCCTTTACCCACTTTCAGCACACTTCTGTCATACAGACAGACAGATGTGTGTATGACATCCATCTTCCAACCATCATTATGATAATGGTCCCTTCTCTATAACAAATGACCTCCCTGTCATGGTTGAGGCAGTTTTCACACCATGGATTTATCCTCCTTGTTTCTACTTTCCTTGGATATTAGTGTCATACTTACACCCAATAAATAAATGCAGTTATTCTATATCTGTCCCTTGCCTTCTGACTTATTTCACTCAGCATAAAACACTCCATGTCCATCCATTTATAAGCAGAATTAACCACTTAATTTTTACCTAACAGCTGCATAGTATTCCATTATGTAGATATATGATAGTTTCTTTAATCAATCATCTGATCTCTAGTACTTGACTTGTTTCCAGATTCTGGCTATTGTGAACAGTGCTGCAGTAAACATACAAGTGCATCTCCAGCTTTTAAGTTAAGTCCACTACCCATAGAATGACTTTTGAGGAAGTAAAGTTTAGATCTGTGGATATCAATTAGAAAACTATTAGATTTGATTATTAAAAAGGATGCTTTAAATATATGTCTCTAAATATATATGAAAAGAAAAAAGAGAGTAGTTTATTTTGTCAAATTTCACTGTATCACTGTATCACTGCCATCCTGTTGCTCACTGATTTGCTTGAGTGGGCACACCAGTAACATCTCCATTGTGAGACTTGTTACTGGTTTTGGCATATCGAATATGCCACAGGTAGGTTGCCAGGCTTTGTCTTGTGGGTGAGACACTCTCGGTACCTTGTCAGGCTCTCCAAGAGGGGCGGAGGAATCAAGCCTAGGTCAGCTGCGTGCAAGGCAAACATCTTACCCACTGTGCTATTGCTCCAGCCCAGCACTAAAGTACAATAGTAAATTAATTTAAAATAATCTTTAAAGAAAAAAGGTGGTCAATTGTTGTAAGCAGTATTTATTTGTTTGGCATTAAAATACAGAACACATAGGAGTTTATTGCATTAGAGAATTTGCTGGTGAGTTAAATGGACTTTATCTTCTTTGATTGCCTTAAGGAAACTAAAATGTGAAATGCTATGCAACGTGCTTATACCATGTATATTTTAACTTTACTTCTGTTTCTACAAGAATTTTGTTGGGAGGAAAATCTGTGCATACAAAAATAAGGAAAGTCTCTGTAATATATACTAGTATAATGGGCAAAAGTCAATTTCAAACAGAAGGAATATGACAATAATAGTTTTTTACCTATGCTCCAGAGGGACCATAAAGTTGTAGCTGAATCAATTAGAAATTTTTTTTACCTAGACATAAAATGCACAAAATCTAAAATGTGTCTTAAGAGTACAGATGCTGCAGAAGAACTTGCAGTTAAATTATTTCTAGTTGTCTCCATATACTTAGTTCTAGAATGCTATTTCCTTACAGGTATGCACAGTATGCTTAGATTAAATTATAATTGTATTAGAAATATGTTCTGATTATTTAACTGTGTGACTTTTAAAAGTTTTTCTATTATGGCCAAGATAAATCTATGATGTCAATAAAATGATAATATCTGCATACACTTTGAATATAATTTAACTTTATATCCAAAGTATTTATGTATATTTTAGTGATTATAATCTCATTTTAGAATATGTGGCTAAAAATGACTTCATTTTAAAATGTGTCTCTTAATTCCATTTCTGCTTAAATTTGTAAAATGTTTGGTCACACCTGGCAGTGCTAAGGATGTAATATTAGATCAGTGCTCAGGGTCAGTCTGAGCAGTGCTCCAGACACCAAGTGGTACTGGGCATCAAATACAAGTTTCCCTTATGCAAAGTATTCACTTCAGCCCTTTGGGTTATCTGCCTGGTCCCATGGCAAGTAACTATTAAATAATTAACCCGAACGTGTTCTGGAGCCCTAGAGAATCATTTCCCTAAGGTTTTATACATATACAATTATTTGCTTTAATTGTAGAGCATACAATGAATAGAATCAGTTAAAATCTGTAGTGCTGCTATGAAGCATGAGAAATGTAGAACCTAAAGCTAGTATTTATTTATAAGAAACATCTAAAAATAAATGCTCCATACAATTTCACAGGGCAACATTCAAAAAATTTATTGTACTTAAATATCCACTTGTTAATTCAAAATTAAGTGAACACTAAATTTTTTAAGGATATGCCAAAAACAGTAACAATAAGTCTCTCAATGAGAGACGTTACTCGTGCCCACTCGAACAAATCGATGAGCAACGGGATGACTTCTTAAGAGAACAATAAATGATTGAGGAGGGTTAAAATTATATAAAGATAAAAATATCTCAAATAGTCAAAATGCCCTCAACAATAGTTTGAGAATAAATGAGCTAGTCTCTTTGACACAATGTCTTCAGGTTGCTTGAATAATATTTATTGTGTTGAAGCTGAGCCTTCTACAAGGAAGAATGAATTATTTTACATATACTGTTTTGCATTGTTAAACAATTCTTGATTTCTAAAAATCAAATAAATGTCTTTAGATTAAGTCAACTTGTTAACTCATAACCTTTATATATAATGTACATGAAAGGTATACATGATTACCTTTAGTATCTGTGCTGAAAATTATAATGCCGAGAGACAGAGACAGAGAATAGAGAGACAGAGAGAGACAGAGACAGACACACACCCCACATGCAGAGAGAGAGCGAGAGAGAGAGAGAGAGAGAGAGAGAGAGGCGCCTGCTTAGAGCAGGCATGGAGTTGTGGGGGCGGAAGGGAAACTATGGACATTGGAGGTGGAAATGTACACTGGTGAAGGGATGGGTGTTGGAATATTATGCAAATGAAACCCAATCATGAACAACTTTGTAACTTTGTATCCCACTGTGGTTCAATAGAATAAATAAATAAAGTCAACTTTTTATTAAAAATTATGAAAAATTAAATAAAACAAAACCAATACTAAATATAATGTGAAAGAATTTTAAATTCTTCAAACTACCAGATAGCTGTACTCTAGTCAGATTTTGATAAAATAAAAAGTATGCTGTTTGGGTACATCAGAATCTTGAATATATTTAGAATTTCTTCTTATTTGTTTCTATTTCATTATACTATATGCATTATATTGCTTATGATATTTGACTTCTGTTACTATGCAAGGTCACTCTCACTGTCATCCCTTTGCTCATCGATTTGCTCGAGGGGATACCAGTAACACCTCCATTGTGAGATTTGTTGTTACTATTTTTGGCATATCAAATACGACGAGGGTAGCTTGCCATGCTCTGTCGTGGGGGTGAGATACTCTCGCTTGCTGGTCTCTCCGAGAGGGGCGGAGGAATCGAATCCGGGTTGGCTGCATGCAAGGCAAGGCAAATGCCCTACCGCTTCGCTATTGCTCCAGCCCACTGTGCAAGGTACTGTGAACAATTAATGAGAAATAATCCTAAAATTAAAAATCCTAAAATTAAAAAACATAATTATTATGATTGATAATGGATTTAGAACAAGTTTGTGTTGAAACAAGCAAAATATAAAAATATATAAACTTTCAGTACGTTTCATCTTGTTGACTAAAATATGGTTTCCTGAGTCCTCAAGGTGTCGTCTCTCACCACAGAGCCAGAAGCAAATCCTGAGTACCGCTAGGTGTGACCCTCCAAACCAACAACAGTCAGAATATTTTTTCTAGCTTTTATTTATTGTTTCCTTAATATACTATATTTTTAAAAAACTTTTAAAAAATACAGACGATTCTAATTTTATTTGGATACAATGGGAGTTGCCTACATCATACTCAGAAATTCTCCTGGCTCTGTGCTCATGTGTCATTGCTGGTGATGCTCAAGAATTATATTTGGTATGGAGGATTGAACTGTATTAGGTTACGTGCAAGACAAGCGCCATACCTACTGTACTCTCTCTAAGATTTTATTTTCTTATTTTATTATATTCATACATGGCAACTGAGCCTTCTTATGCAGTTATAGAATTATAAAAATATATGTTTGATCTCTTCCATTCTGGAGAAACCCATGTTCACTCTTGAACATGTAGCTTTTTATCTCTTTCTTTTTTTCACCTCACATTTCTCTAATAAAACTATTTGCTTCACTAAAAAAAAAGACTTTTGTCAATATAATCATAAACAACAATTTTACAAAGCATATCACTATTTTTCTAGTAATTGTTTTTTAATTCATTCCTGTAGAAAGTATATACATATATTAATTCTGCAGAATTCTTTTTCTGTTGGTCTCAACTCACTAGACAGAAATATTCTATACAGAGAGATGATCCGGAGCCGTGGCACAAGAAACAGACCCTTCGCTCCTAAAGACTGTGATCCTGAGGTCTCCTAACCCATTTTGGCACCAGAGCGGCTTCTTGCAGCCATGCATTTTGACTGTGAACTGAGCTACAACCTCCTGCAGCCCGGGGAGGGATTTTCCCTCTCTGCCCCATTTTTCTGAGCGAAAATGGCGGCAGCTACAGCATCCACATGGTGAGAGCCACCCTCTAAGACCCCTCAACCTGGAGGTAGGACTTTCTTTAGTGACTAGTGACGTAGCCTGTAGGTGGTCCTGGGAGGGGGGCGTTACAAGCACGCCTTCTACCCAGAGATGATCTGGAGCCGCGGCACGAGAAACAGACCCTCTGCTCCTAAAGACTGTGATCCTGAGGTCTTCTACCCATTTTGGCACCAGAGCAGATTCTTGCAGCCATGCATTTTGACTGTGAACTGAGCGAAAATATTAGAAACCCAAAACCCAAGACTCAGAGTCTTCACTCTCAGCAATGAAGAGAAATTATTAGATGATGCCTATTCAGCAGGCCTGATTGTTGGGGAAAATTTCCAAACATTAATAGTGAGTTCTGTATGGAAATATGGAATGTACTCAAAGTATATAGAGAATAAATGGAATATCATTAGCTACTTAGGTGGGGGGTGGGGTGGGAATGGGGTGTATTGGGGTTCTTGGTGGTGGAACATGTGCACTGGTGAAGGGATGGGGGTTTAATCAGTATTTAACTGTGACTTAAACCTGAAATCTTTGTAATTTTTTTTCACGGTGATTCAATAAAATATTTTATATATATATAGAAAAAAGAAATATTCTATACAACTTGTCTCAGAGACTATCCTATCAACAATTAAAGTCAGATAGATTATAGGAAATTCTTCAATATAGATTATTATATCAATATTATTGTACGTAAGACTACATTAAACATTTTATATTATAAATTTATTATGATTTGGTATAAATGTTAACTTAAATATTTCTCAAGACATTAAGATGTATTTGTACATTGCAATTGCATTCCTGATTTATGCACTGATAAAAATATTCTCTTGACCAGTATATCTGAAAATTGAACACTGAAAAATGAGGGTGGTGCAGGTTCTTATATAAATAATCAAAATTGGGGACCAGGGTAATAGTACAGTGAGGAGGATGCTTGTTATGCATGCAGCCAACCAGGTTCAATCTCCAGCATCCCATAAGATCCTATGAGTCCTGCAGGATTAGTTCTTGAGCATAGAGTCAGGAGTAATCACTGAGCATGTCTGGGATGACTGGAAATGCATAATAAATAAATAAATAAATAAATTTGAAAAATTAGAATATTGTGTTAAATATTCTAACTATGAAGTTTGCATTAAAATTTAGCCTTTATATATCTAAAAATAAATTTTACACAGGTTTTAAAATATTATCAACTGTCATAAATATAGCAACATAATTTAAAATATTATATTTTAAATAATCCCTAAATTATAACAACTTTTAAACATACAGGCCACTAGAACAGAAAGAGAGTACAAGAGAAAAGGCACTTACCTTCCAGGTGTTCAACTGTAGTTCAAACCCATACACTATTAAGTGTCATTCTTTAAAACAGAAAACAGAGGCAGGAATAAACCCTGAGCATTTCAGGGTGTGGCTCAAACTGCCTCCTCCCAATAGAAAAAGAATATGATGTAAAAGTACTTTTTGGACAAGAAAAGTTTATAGTAGAAAGTTTAGTTAGAAAGTTTTCCTTCAGATATTCCTTTTAGATAATGTATTTTTTTTAAAGTTCCAGTGATATAATTTTTTCAGGTTTTATGTCACAGCATAGTTTTGGGAAAAAATATAAACACCTACCCTTAAGAGGCTATCTGTGGAACATTGATCTTAAAGTCTCAAAGGAAACAGATAATGGGGTGCATATCGTTTAATTGGTTTTGAAGTGCATAGAAGAATCAACTTTCTTTTGTAAATGTTCAGTATATTTGAGTTTTAAAAGAAAATTATTTTGTTTTAAAATTTTATCATATTGAACAATCTGTTTTTTGTCTTCTTTCTAGTTTTAACTTAGACTCTTCTACTTCATTGAGGAAAATCAAAACATAAATACATAGATTTAGATGTGTATGCTTTTATATAGCACTTCAATGTAAAATAAAATTTATCTAGATATTACATAAAATATATATATTTGATAAAACTCAGCAGAACCAAAATATTACAAACCTTTATATAGCTGTGTATAATAAAACTGACTGAAAATTTAGGCACTTATATAATGAAATAAATCTAGTAATTTTGGCATTGAAATCAGTAATGTGCCATAAGCACATCAATATCATAATAATATCATGACTTTAAGAATAAAATCCCCAAATCCCCAATAGATAATATCACTGAATCACTGTCATCACTGTCGTCCCGTTGTTCATCAATTTGCTCAAGTGCATGCCAGTAACATCTCCATTCATCCTAGCCCTGAGATTTTAGCAGCCTCTCTTTACTCGCCCTTCCCAATGGTGCAGCATTGAAGGCTCTTTTAGGGTCAGGGGAATGAAACCCATTATTGTTACTGTTTTTGGCATATTGAATATGCCATGGGGAGCTTGCCACGCTCTGCCGTACAGACATGATACTCTAGGTAGCTTGCTGGGTTCTCTGAGAGGGAGAACTAGATAATAGGAGGTCATTCAAGCACATTCCAGGCCACATGCTTCCGGGAGCTTAATTTTATAGATAATATATTAACATAATAATCTACGGATTTCAGAATTGTAGCACTGCACTACACTGCACTGTAGTCCTATTGTTCATCGATTTGCTCAAGCAGGCACCAGTAACATCTCCATTGTGAGACTTGTTGTTACTGTTTTTGGCATATTGAATACACCATGGGTAGTTTTGTCAGGCTCTGCCATGCGGGCGGGATACTCTCAGTAGCTTGCAAAAGGAATCAAACCTGGGTCAGGTACGTTCAAGGCAAAGGCCCTACCCGCTGTGCTATCGCTCCAGTCTAGATTTCAGGATTATTAAGTATAAATCACTTAAAACAATTTTTATTTTAGGCACAATGGTTTACAATAATGTTGGCGATGGTTTATACTATTAGTTATGCATGATACATTTCATCACATCTTCCACCAGTGTGTCACTTCTCTTCACCATTGACTCAGTTTTCCCTTCATCTTAATCTCCTTCTGACATTGACCTTTTCTTCCCTGTGGTAAATTTCCTACTGATAACCAGTTTCAGTTTCCTTTATTTGCGGGCATTTGTTATTTTCCTACCTTTTCTTTATATATAAATGACTTTAAATGATCTCTATAAATGAGAGAGATCATTCTGTTTGTCCCTGTCCTCTAACTTCATTCAACATGATACACTCCAGATCATATACATAACAGCAACTTACATGATTTCATCTTTTCTAAAAACCAAGTAGTATTTAATTGAGTATATGTGCCATACTTTATCCAATCACCTATTCTTGATGGGTTGTTTCCAGATTGCAGCTATGCTGTGATGAGTAGTCCTACAGTGAACATAGAGATGTCAATGTCTTTTCTGAATACAGATATGGACTCCAGGGGTAGACATCAAAATAAGGAGAACTGAGCTTCTACCTGACCAGGCAACTCTGGTTTTTTATGTATTAGCTCGGCCCTGAACCTTGAGAGCCTCAAAGCTCAGCTATATTTTTATGTTTATTTTTTACATTTTTTCCATGTAAAGTTATATATCTTAGATATTAACTCTTCATAATATGAGTGGCTTCGCCTTATCCAGATGGAGTTCCGGTGACACTGAGCTTCTACTAACATGGCTCTGGTATGTGGAACTGGCACAGTCTCTCCAAAATGCATGGGGGCACTGGAACCAGGAGACACCAGCCCAGCTTCCAGCCCACCCTGGCCACCAGAAATCACGCCCTGAACCCGCTCTTGGCACCATCCTGTTGCACCTAACAGTGAAGAATCTGGGCTAGTGGGCACCACAAGCCAGAGAATGCTCCAGACCCCAGACTGGGCCTACAACACCGGGGTGCCAGAAGGAGAAGGTGCAGCCTACCCACCTTCTCCAGATGGAGTCCCAGCGACGTGACACTGAGCTTCTGCTAACATGGATCTGGTATGTGGGACTGGGACAATCTCTCCAAACCACGCAGCTGCTTATGTGGCCTCGAGATCTTTCCTGATATACAAAAAAAAAAAAAAAAATTCTCAGGAATGGCTCTGCCACCCTTGAGTGGCCATTATCCCAGAGGCACAGAAACCAATCTCGAAATGCAGCAGCTGATGGCAGATATACTCCTGAACTGTGAACTAAGCTACGTCCTCGTGCAGCCCTGGGAGGGGAAGTGTTTTTGTCCCTCGGCGGCCTTTTCCCCTTTGAGGCAGTATGGTGACCACCACCATTCAGAGCCAATTGGACAGAGAGGTAGGAGCTTGCAGTGATGGGATGTACAGGGAATCTCGCAATGGGTGGGGGGGTGGCAGAACTGGCCCTGCTTCCTGCCCAAATGAGACCCCCAGTGGCCGCCCAGGAACAGCTCCTCTGCTCCTGAACAGCCATGATCCCAGAGGCACATAAACCAATCTCGGAATTCAGTGACATCTGGCAGAAATATCTCTGGCATTCTGAATATTTCTGGTATTCAGATATACCAGAATCCCAAAACTGGACAGCCACTTTCGAGACTGTGCACCATCATATGCTCTTTGTTATCAACAATAGAAAACACATAATTTAATGATATCTATGCCATTCTGACAGGTCTGACTGTTGGGGGAAAACTCCATATAATGATAGTGAGTTTTCTGTCGAAAACTCAATGTAATCAAAGTAAGGAGAGAGTCAAGTGAAAATCATCTGCCACACAGGCAAAGGGGAAGTGGGAGGGGGGATATGCTGGGGTTCTTGGTGGTGAAACATGTGCACTGGGGAAAGGATAGGTGTTTGATCATTGTGTGACTGAGACTTGATCCTGAAAGCCCTGTAACTGTTCTCATGGTGACTCAAAAAAAAAAAAAAAAGATGAGTGGTTGGCAAATGTTTCCTTTTAGCATGTGGAGTATTTTTTTTTATTTTGGTCATCCTTTATTTTGCTGTACAAAGACTTCTCACTTTGATGTGGTACCATTTGTTCATCCTTCCTTCCATTTGCATGGCCAATGTAGTTGAATTATTAAAGTATTATTCAAGATACTTTTAATTTCAATGTTATAAAGTGCTTTACCTATATTTCTCTCAATATAATTTATTTGTTCAGTTCTGATTCTAATTTATTTTTATTCTGCTCATCCTTTTAAATCTATTATATTAATGTTTGTATTATTTAAACTTAATTTAAAATAATAAATATTATTTAAATATTTGTATTTAAATGTTTGTATTTATGTAGCAGCTACTAGTGGGACTCTTATTTAGTTTTTCAATAAGAAAAAATACTCTAAAAGAACCAACTATAATTTTTATTAATTTATAATTTGATTTTTATGAAAGAAAAGTATATTTTGAAATATTAAAATGTATATTGTTATATCAAAATAATTCATTCTATACTAGTTAGGTATCCAGATATGGACTTTTTCATTATTTAATAATGAATATTGACAATTATTTAGAACTTACTAGGTCCTTATTTTAATCAATGTGTATGTTATCATAAACCTTAAATGGCCCAGTAAGTGGCAAATTAGATAGACTATACAGTATTATGGTTACCATGAAATTGAATGTAACATCATAGGACTTTGAGGTTAGAACAATTAACTGAAATAGTGTCAATCAATTATTGGTAGGCTAACATTTTCTGCAGCTTGTTCAAACTTCAAAAAGCATCTTCATAACTGGATGTACCTTATTCCTAATTTTCTAGACTTTCAACTTCTGAAAATTTGCAATTGCAAGTTATTATTCTGTTCTTGTGAAATATAAATGACTTTAAATCTTCTTGTCATTTTTATAATCAATATCTATCTTCCAAAGACTATGGTGTTATTTCTTTGAAATGACTGCCGAAAAGCCAAAAAATGAAATATCTTTTATTTATAATGTAGATAGGACAGAGTTGAGTTTTTCTTTGTAAATGTACAATATTTGAACACTGTCAACACAGAAGTCAAAGAGATAATACAGGGGTTAAAGAGAATGTTTTGCATGTGGCTAAACAGCTTAGATCCTGGCACAATATGGTCCCTTGAGTATCACTAGGAGTAGTTGTGGAGGGCCACCAAGTACTCCCCTTGTTGTTCTCGTAATCCTTGACCCTCAGCAACCTTGGTAACACCATGTAGGATAACATTGGGTTTGTCCTTTCAGCCTTGCTGCAGGGAATTTAGTTTACCTTAAAGCAATGTCCTTTCTGTATGGACACAGGAAAACAGTTAATATTGTGCTTTGTAACTTAGGGGCCGATTGACCTCAATAATATTTACTTCTGGGCATCTGCTTTCTCAACTCAGCTGTCCTTAGTTTCTAGCATCCCAAAAGCAGGGTCCTGAAGAGGGATGGAATGGACCAGGGCAAGCTGTGAGCTACTCTGGCATCTAAATGGGCCGGGCCACAATACTCAACTATAAGTTGAGAACATGGTCATAGACAAATGCTGTCATGATTTTTTTACATATAAATATATTTATATACTGCCTGTGATATTGCTGCTGTTAGTTTAAAAGACTACTTAAGTGTAGGAGACTAGAATTATTTTCTTACGTTAATCCCATTGCTACATTTTGAGATTTTGTCCCCTCCTAATTATACTATCTACCATGTTTCTTTTTTTTTTCTTTTTGGGTCACACCCGGCAATGCACAGGGGTTACTCCTGGCTCTGCACTCAGGAATTACCCCTGGCGGTGCTCAGGGACCATATGGGATGCTGGGATTCGAACACGGGTAGGCCACGTGCAAGGCAAACGCCCTACACGCTGTGCTATCACTCCAGCCCTCTACCATGTTTCTTATCTCTTCCTCTCAGCTTCACCCAAGTTTTTGATAACATTGTGAAATAAGACAGGGTCAAGGACAGAGAATTGTGCCATTAGAAACCGTGAGCGCAGAAGGGGTGGTGCGATGTGTTCAAGGGCTCTTGGGTCGGCTCTCTCTCTCTCTCTGGCCGCTCGCATTTGGTGCTCTCAAGCCACTGTGTATAGATCAGATCGGGATGGCTCCTCCTTGTTCTCTGCTTCTGTGTGTGTCGCTGTACTCTCTTCTGTCTGTCTCTCTATCTCTGTCTCTATAGTCTCTCTTCTGGTTTCTCCTCTGGTCTCTTCCAATCTCTCTTCTTCCAATCTCTCTCTCCGGAGCCCTTCTGCTTCAGTCTCTGGAGCCCCACTCGCTCTCACTTCTGACTCTGACTCTGACTCTGATTCTCACTCACTCTGTGCTCTTTCTTTCCCCTCCTTCTGGCTCCGATGATTCTCTTTCACTTCGTGCTCTGCTTCTGTGTCTTCTCTCCCCACTTCTGTGCTCTGCTTCTGTGTCTTCTCCCTTCTCCTGTGTCTTCTCTCTTGCTTCTCTTACATTCTTAGTTTATATAGCAATCACATAGGGTGGTGACACAAAGGTGGGCTGAATATTAACAAATCAACAAAGAGGGGTAAGACCACTCCTCATGGAGATGAACACAATCTCTTCTGAGGCTCTGAACTTTCTTCTGCAGTGATGGAGCGAATCATATATGATGCTGAGGATCAAATTCAGGTCCAGTGCATGCAAGGCAAGTACCCGAACCAATGTACTCTCACTCCAGAATTCACTGCTCATCTGTTGTGGTGTAATGCTTTCTTTAACAATAGAATGATATAATAAAATTTTTATTTTCTATCTAAATTATTTTAGTTTTAGATATTTGTGTATTTTAAATTTCTGAGTACAATATTATTGTTATCAAAACTGTCAAATATTTTTACTCAAGCATTGTCTAAACCAATAAAGAGTATAAAGAAGATAAAATTGCATATTTAGACAACAATGACTTATTAATCATGTTTTTCTGAGAAAATAACTGTAATAAAAAGTATAAATGTAAAGCCCATGCATACATGATATTACATTTCACATAATTTTCATTTCATTATGTATGACTGTACACAATAAGACACAGCAAAACAACACTTTCAAGCAGCAGACAAAGAAATAATACAAGTCACAACATTTTACAAATTTAAGCACATGCTTTTGGAATTTGAAAAATGATTTGTAAAAAGGTATTAATTACCATGAGCTATGAGAATAATTTGAAAAGTGGGAAAAATAGAAATCATTTATAAGAACAGAATGCACTAGGAATCGAACCCCAGGTCGGCTGGAAACAAGGCAAATGCCCTATCTGCTGTGCTATCACTCCAGTCCAACAATAGAATATAATGATTTTTTATAAATCAAGACTGGCTCTTGTGTATTTGGTGCACTATCTTAGTCTTGTCCAAAGTGTGAAATACCATCTGCAGGGTGCTAGAACTGTATAAAGGAGTAGGTATAGTCTCAGGTTCAAATGCTTGAGTGGCTTTTCCTGCTTGTTTCTTAAAGAAGGCAGATTTCCAGGAATTTGGGAGTATGAGTGAAAAAAAAAAATTCTTAAAGGTAGACCAAATAAGTTTAGGAACCCCTGACATGGCAGGTGTAAAAAGAATGTAGAGATATGTAGGAGGTTTTCAAGGAAGTGGTTTCATTTAAATATAGAACCTACAGACAGTGTACCATGGGAAGATACAAACAGTAATAAGAGCGTTTTACTTTTTGTCATAAAGAGAGAAGTATGATGGAGTATGGCCAGCTGCAAGGCTCTAATAAAGCAGACCAAGCCAATTTGTTAATATATACTAATCTGATGTAATATGAGAGATTAAATTTTCTAAAAATTTAAGTCAAATTATTTTATTTCTTACATGGATATTTGTGTGTTAACCACAAATATTTAGCCTTATTGGCTCTTAAATAGAAGCTTTACAGATACATGTTAGTAATTCATTGAGTGAGGGCAATTTTCATTTATGTCTAGACTTGTGCTGCCTTTGAAACAATTATAGAACTTTATATAGTTTTTTATTACTAGATGGCTTATTTAAACTTATAAATTCAAGGAAAAATAAAGCTATGAACTAAAGCTTCAGATGAATATTTTACATGATCAGTATGGTTAAGTAGTTTCTGTAGAGGTCAATTGATGGCAAAGGTTTACAAGAAAGGGGCTATTTAAAATAGAAACCTTTGACTTTAGTTCTTAGTCAACATCTGTATTTTTAGTGCTTACTTAAGCTGTCACAACACCTTCAGCCTCTAGAATCTATGAATAAAAAATTCTCTGTAAATTAATTCTCTACCTCACTCATTAGGAGAGTTACAAAATAAAGGTTTGAATAATGGAGGTTGAGGAAAAGTAGAGGGACAAATTCTGGGAACTTGGGTACAGAGGGTGTATGCTTGGTAAAATTTCCCTTATAGTCAGAGGGTTTAATCTCCAGCCAAAAGGTGCCAAAGAATACAGTATCTGAGAGCTTTCTTTTAAGATGATTTTCCTGACTTGTGATCAAATGGGTATGTGTTTTGTTGGTTGGAGATAGGGAGTGAACATTAAAAATAAGTCAATTAGGGGCTGTAGAGATGGTCCAACAGGTTTGGTACTAGCCTTGCATGAAGCTGAGCTGGGTTTGATCCCCAGCACCATATATGGACTCCCAGCCCTCTAGGACTGATCCCAGTGGGCAAGGCAGAAGTAAACCCTGAGCCCCACCATGTTGCTCCCTGCCCCTCCCTCACAAAAGGCAGCCATTAATTTTCAAAATAAAAGTACACTCTACACTATTATGACATGTAAACCACAGTGTTTTATTTTCTTCTTATAGCATTAAGGCACACATTGCTGAGGCAGTAATTTCTATTGAAAGAGTATTTAAATAAAACTCCAGGATTTCTGAGTGGAAGACATGACTATAACAAACTTGACTCTCAAACACTTAAAACCATCCAGAATATGTAATTCAGGAAAACTCTCCATCAACTTTAGAATGAAGAGAAGTGTTCCACTGACCTAGTAATAGCTTCTGAGAATTTCTTCACAAAAGAGGTGAAATTTGAGTGTGTGAGAGCTCAGTCACTACATATTAATGGAAAGCCCCAAGCTTCTTTTGGATGTTTTGTTTTGATGTACCATCTGTCTCTCAGCATAGACTGTGGAATGTTCTTGCAGGATCTATTTATCTTCTGCTTTGGTCATGCCATACTTTGTGTCTCAGTATGGCCCGGAGGGTGCAAAAATACAACTTTAATTTAAGAGCAAGAGTTCAGTGTTAATGTTGGTATTCATTAAGCAGTTGTTGATAATAGTCTTTCTAGGCTCAGTATTGATGAAAGAAATGAATACTGAAGGTGACTTGCAGTATTTTGCTAGAGCTTTAGTTGTAACATACCATAAGTGGATGAGGAGTGGTTAAATAAAACAACTTTACTTGAACACTGTTGCAGGAGTTAGAAATCTGGAATTAAGATGTCACCTCTTCTGATGTTTTTCCTGAGAGCTCTTCTTGTTTCTTCACATAATTTGCTGTCAGTCCATTCATGTCGGTGTTAGATTCCTTTCCTTATAAGGCCATCAATCATTATGAATTCAGGACATTCTAATCTCCATTTTAAGTTGGTTGTCTCTTTAAAGATTCTTCAAATAACAGTCACATTTTGAGATGCTAGGTGCGAGAGCACAGTGGTAGGTGTTTGCCTTGCATGCGGCCAACCCAGGTTGATTCCTCCATCCCTCTCAGAGAACCCAGAAAGCTACTGAGAATATCTTGCCCGCATGGCAGAGCCTGGCAAGCTACCCGTGTTGTATTCGATATGCCAACTAACAGTAACAACAAGTCTCATAGTGGAGACGTTACTGGTGCCCGCTTGAGCTAATCAATGAACAACAGGATGACAGTGCTTCAGTGCAGTAATATTTTAAGTTTGACAACAGTCTTTTTGCTTGTCTTGCAGTTAACCCCAGTTTGGTTCTTGGCACCATATATGGTCCCCAGAGCACCACTGGTGGTCACATAGAGTCAAGAGTAGCCTGCAAGCACACCACATGTAACCCAGGCTTCCCCCTCTTCCCCCCAAAAAAAAGTATTTTTCTTAGCTGAATACATATTGAAGGATATAAAGAGCCTTCTCATGTGCTTGCGTGACATTTTCTTTTAAATCTGTTAGTTTGGTGGCATTAAATTCAATTGTAAGTTACAAAATATAGAAACATTTTGTTTTTTAAGAATAAATATTATTTGAACTTGATTGCCTAGATTGTTAAATTAATATCCTACAATAAAATTATCAGAGAAGCCATTCACATATTTATCTGTATCAAACTTTATATGCACATGCTGCTTTTTTCTTGAAATTTTAATATGGTGCATTCATATGGCACTATAAAATTTTGGGGTAAGTACTTTGATGGATAAATTTTGAGTACCAAAGTTATTTTTAACATTATTTTTGATCTGATTATAGTTCCTGCAATTTATGTGGCAATGTGTAGAGTTTAAACCATATGAGAAACCATCCATTAATTTTTAAAAATTAATTAAAAAATTAATTTTTAAAAATCCTTGTAAAGTTAAAAGATTGCATAATTTTGAAAACTCCTAAATACATTTTATGGCATTTAAGAATTTCCTAGCTTCTTTCATAGACTCACCAAGTGCTTCTCTATTTATCTCAATTTACCAAAGCTTGATGCAATGTTATTGATAAATTTAGTTGTTATTTCTTCCAGCCTCACCGTTTTTCTCAATGATAGTGTATTGTTCTGTTTCAGTGTTATCTTCCTTTGACTCATTTCCTTTTAACACCTCTTTTTTTATCTAGTACAATTATTTTTACAAATATTTGAAAATTTGTTTACATAGCACTTTCTGATATTAAATTATGCTTTCTCTTGAGAGTTATTTATTACTGCAGGCTTTGATATGGATTGCTTTTATAATAGTTCACTTTAAAGTTACTTTAGTTTCAGTTTTGCTTTAACTTTATAATTATTAGTAGGATAATAATGTTAATTATAAACTAATAATTTTCTATTTCTACTAACTTTTAAATTAGGATAATTATCTGCCATTTTAGAAACTTTATAATAATTGATAAGAACATATTTTCCTTCCTTCCTTCCTTCCTTCCTTCCTTCCTTCCTTCCTTCCTTCCTTCCTTCCTTCCTTCTTTCCTCGCTTCCTCCCTCCCTTCCTACGCCCTTTCTTGCTTCTGGAAACAAATTGTTTGTCTACTATTCTACCTTAGTCTGGGTTCTGCACTCTGAAATATATATATATATATATATATACATATATATATATATATATATATACATCTCACTGTCACTGTCATCCCATTGCTCATCAATTTGCTCAAGCGGCACCAGTAACATCTCCATTTTTAAACTTCTTGTTACTGTTTTTGGCACATTGAATACACCATGGGTAGCTTGCCAGGCTCTGCTGTGCGGGCGAGATACTCTTGGTAGCTTGCCAGGCTCTCCGAGAGGGGTGGAGGAATAGAACCCAGGTCAACTGCGTGCAAGGCAAACCTCCTACCTGCTGTGCTAGCACTCCAGCACATATATATGTATATATGTATATATATGTATATATATATATATATGTAGCACTGTAACACTGTCATAGCACTGTTGTGCCGATGTTCATCAATGTTCATCAATGTTCAAGCTGGCACCAGTAATGTCTCCATTGTGAGACTTGTTATTAATGTTTTTGGCATATCAAAAACGCCATGGGGAGCTTGCCAGGCTCTGCCATGCAGGCAGGATACTCTCGGTAGCTTGCCGGGCTCTCCCAGAGGTATGGAGGAATCAAACCCGGGTCAGCTGCATGTAAGGCAAGTGCCCTACTCACTGTGCTATCGATCCAGTCCATATATATATATATATATGTATATACATATGTATGTATGTATGTATATATATGTATACATATATATGTCTTCCCCACTCCACACGTTCAGATGAGCCTCATGCATAAAGGAACCAGCAGAGGAACCCAGGTGTGTGGGACCCGGGGCTGAAACCTCCAAGCCTGCTCAAATTGGGACTGGGTGTCCTCTGCCCAGATTTCCCATTTTCCAGTAGCTAGGCAGTCACACTCAGGAACTTCCCCAAGCTCCGTGTAATCCCATCAATGGCCAAAATCCAGAGACTATAAAACCTAGCTCCTGGAAGCTTATAGACATCTTATAGCCTAGCTCTCCCTCTGAGAGGACCTGGCAAGCTACTGAGAGTTTCCTGCCCACATGGGAGAGCCTCAAAAATCCCCATGGTGTATTCATATGCAAAAACCAATAACAATAATGATCTCATTCCCTTGACCCTGAAAGTGCCTCCAATGTGGCACCGTTGGAAAGGACAGAAAGGACAAGTAAAGAGAGGTTTCTGAAATTTCAGGGCTAAGACGAATGGAGACATTACAGAGACCACTTGAGAAATTCGACGATCAATGGGGTGGTGATGATGATGATGATGATATATATACTCCAGGAAACAGCAAACCTTTCACAAATTTATTCTTATGCCACAGTATTAGAGGCCTATAGTTTTTTTCTCCCTTTAATTGAAAATACTCAAACTTCATTTCACATTTCAGCATAAAAATTCTGCTTCTATGAGGATAGGTATATTGAGGAGTATTGAATGTGAAAGCCCTTTTTTAAAATAGCCTAAACTGCTTTTTCTTTGAGACTCTAGATGGTTTTTAGATTATGTTAAATAAATTTTAAGTCCACATGTGTTGATAGATATATGTTTTCTTACTTGTTTGTAAGTATACACAAAATGCAAAATTACACTCTTTGTACATGCATCTCTGTGTATTTTACGGATGGAAAATTTGAATATTTTATATTATAACTTAATGAAATTAAGTCGTTTTAAGAAAACAATTAATGAATCCTACACAGTGGAATGTAAAATCATCAAAGTAATAAAGGATATTTAGTTCTTTTAAAGTATACTATAGTAAAGGTAAACGTTGTCACTGAAAATAAAAGAGAACAAAAATTTCCTTAAGTATCAATTCACATAATGTTTCTTTTAAATTTTATATATTACTATATTTCAGAAGAAAAATATTCTGGAAATAATGGTGCGTTGTGAACTGTGGAAATTTGTCCAATCTAATTAAGAAGCTCAAAGAAAGCAGAAAAGCGGAAAATGGAATTAATGATGTACTTATACAATAATTAAAATCTTCTTTCTAGTTGATAGAATAATATATCATATTCATATTCTCTGTCTTATCTGACTAAAAGATATTTTAAATTAAATGCTATGAGTTACCTTAAAATGTTGCACTAGAAACAATAAGAAAGAAATGACAAATGTTCGGTGAAATAATTACTTAAGTACAGTATTCAAAAAGAACAATGAATACCCACAGCAACACTAAGTTGAAGAGGGTGAGATAGATAGTAACCATGTCCATTCTGCATTGTTCACATGAGCATTCAATAAGACTATATTTTATATCATGCCCTATAGTCTAGTGTGAACACTTGGCTAAAAGATGATAAATGAAATATTGATCAGAAATAATGTGCACGGTTCTAATGTGAAATTATAAAGGAAAAAATTATTGTTATTAACAGATAATGTGGACATGGAAAGAAAAAACAAAGTTATTTTCCCTTTAATATTTAATTTTGTAATTTTATAAATTAATAAAAAAAAGAAATTTATTTTCCCTTTAATATTCAATTTTTGTATTTTATAAATTAATATAGTGGAGCATGCAAATAAATTTACTCTGTGATTTTTATCAAATTGAATATGTTGAGACTACTGCAACATACTTATATAATTGTACTAAAATTATTCAAAATATACCTATAATTCACAGATTTCACTTTGAAACTAATATTAGTATTTTCTAAAATTTTGTTCTGATTCACATTTCTACTATATGCATTATAATCATACAATAAAAGTGAAATGTAAGTGAGAGAAGCGGCCAGACATTCTGGTGAGCAACGTGGCCCGGAAAATGCTCCGGACCCGAATTGGAGCCAACACACCAGGGAGCCAAAAGGAGGAGGTGCAGCCTGCACACCTTCTCCAGTTGGAGCCCTGGCGACACTGAGCAGCAACTAACACGGCTCTGGGATTCGGGACTGGGACACATCCGAGCCGCATTAGCAGCCGCACGACCTTTTCTAAAACATGAAAGCATACAATCTTTTAATGGAAAACTAATTATCAAATGCTTCCTTAGTAGGGCTATCTTGTTTAGGGGTAAAACTCCCACAACAATAGTGAGTTTTGTTTTGAAATATGGAACGTAATCAAGGTGAAGAGAAAATGAAGTGAAATTCATCTGTTATACAGTTGGGGTGGAGGATGGGGGGTATACCGGGGATTTTGGTGGTGGAATAAGGGCACTGGTGAAGGGATGGTGTTTGAACACGGTATACCTGAGACATAAACCTGAGAACTTTGTAACTTTCCACATGGTGATACAATAAAAAAAATAAAGAAAAAAAAAGTGAAATGTAAGTAAAATAAAAAAAAAATTTAGATTATTATAGTCCATAGAAGTAAGATATTCATGAAAGACTTAAAGCAATTTGAATAAGATATGTATTTTTGATACATGTTTTAAATCCCTTTGAATATTTGGGAATTATCACATTTGTAACATTTTTGTTTTGATTCTTATAGCAGTAATTCATGAGGCACACGGGAATTCATACAAACAAGTTTTAAGCAACAAATCAAGATACAAAAGTTACATTTTTTAAAAATATAATGTAGTACTGCTATTTGTTCAGTCATTGATTAAGCTAATCGAATTTGGCATGAACTTCACATTGCTTTTTTTTTTCAGAAAATATGTATTGCCATAAGATACAGTTACAAAGCTTTCATGTTTGAGATGCAGCCACACAATGATGAAACACCCATCCCTCCACCAGCGCACATTTTCCATCACCCACATCCCAATCCCTGCCTCTATGGAAGACAATTTTCCCAATACTCTTTCTCTAATTTTGGGCGTTATGTTTTGCTTGAAATTTCCCACCAGCACTCAAGCCTACCTGCCAGGGGCAGACGTTAGATAACTTATTTTCCATTGCTCACTTTGAATATCATGAGAGCTCTCACAGCTGCTATTGTAAATGTAAATTTAATTTCATTAGATTGTAAATGGTTGGGTTCCAGAGACATCTCTGTATGGCACTAATCCACTTTGGTATTCTATTGGGAGTCTCTGGGCCAGGCCTGTTGGTAGCAAAGATGGCGCCCGGAGACAAATTATGGGTGTGACAGCCAGTCTGACCTGTCTGGGGGTGGGCAGAAATGCAGGGAGAGATAGTCCAGTCCTCTGCCACAATACAGCCTAGAGGTTAAGTCCTAGAACCCGAATACCTGGGTCTTGCTTGTGGAAGCTCTTGGTCACTAGGATTCCATCTGGAATAGGTGTGGAGATGCACCTGCTTCATCTGGGGTGTCCCGGTTAGATTGGCCTGGTTTGGGCCCTGAAGGATTTCCGGTGTTGTGGTTGTCTTCCAGGGCTTGCTGCTGTGCCTCCGGACCAGGGCCATTGGTGCACTAATATGGCACCCAGAGGCAAATTGTGGGCATGAGAGCCAGTCTGCTGGATGGATGGGGACCCAGGGAAGGACAACCTGGGTCCTCTGCTGCTATGTGGCCTGGAGACTCACTCTTGGAACTTGCATACCTGGGTCTTGCTTGTGGAAGCTCTTGGTAACCAGGACTCTGTGTGGAGTAGGCAGGGAGACTACACCTGCTCCATCTGGGGTGCCCCAGTGAAACTTGCCCAGTATGGGGTTGGAGAGATCTCCAACACTGTGATGACTCCTGGGACTCGCTGCTGTATATCTGAGCCAGGGCTGTTGGTGCGCTAAGATCCACATTAAAAATTTATTAGCAGATTATGTCATGTGAGGTCCATCCTGAGACAGTGGAGTCAGGCTGTAGTTGTGGCGACGATTTTGGATTGTGGAAGCAAATGACTGCTGGGCACAAGTCAACCTGCCACCTCCAGTTTACCCTTGTCTGTTCAACCATGCATGGGTCCGAGATTTTTTGTGGCTTTTGATTTCTTTTGAGATTTATCTATGAGTCTCTGAAATAAGGCCAATAAATGAGTTTGTATAGCTGAGCTGGAGGTGGTTTGTGGGTGTGGCTCCCACATATCTAACTTTTGGCTGTTTAATTTCTTTTGTAAATTTGGCCCCGAATTGTTGGGATCAGGTCATAAGCACAGCAGCAACTTTTGGTTATCAGGAAACCTGAACGCACCATCAGGCTGATGATGCACTGGCCCCACAGGTACAGTTTGATCTGCTGGCAGCACCATAACCCCCAAAAGTTACTTAAATTTCAAAATAATTCTAGAACAAAGTAACCAAGTGGAGAAATCCAGAAAAAAGAGACAAGCAAATTTTGAAGCACTTTTAAGAAGATAATATTATTGTAGAAATCTTATTTGCAAAACAAATAATACTTTCAAACATTTAAAGTTGTTATTGTATTTACCTCATTAGAGTCTCTTGCCCCCACTCCTGGCTGTCTTCCCTGGGGTCCCTCAGAGGGGGTGGGCTTCAGTTTCTCTCCCAGCCCTGAACAGAGCGAAGCGGCCTCGAAATATCTTATAGCCTAGTTCTCTCTCTGAGAGAACCTGGCAAGCTACTGAGAGTTTCCTGACCACATGGAAACTCCCCATGGTGTATTCATATGCCAAAACCAGTGACAGTGATGGGTCTCATTCCCCTGACCCTGAAAGAGCCTCCAATGTGGCACTATTGAAAAGGACAAGTAAAGAGAGGCTTCTAAGATCTCAGGGCTAGAACGAATGGAGATGTTACTGAGACCATTCAAGAAATTCGACCATCAACAGGATGATGATGATGATGATGATGATGATGATGATGATGATGATGATGATTGTATTTACCTCATTACATTGAAATAATTTAAAGTAAAATAATTATTTAACATTTATATATTACCTTGATATATCTTTTAGAATATGTTCTTATCTTTGGTTAACAATTTTATTTATTTAAAAATGATCTTTTCCTTTATTTCACGTTTTTACTTGGTTTATTATTTTAATTGAAATAAGATAGGGAAAATTACATTTGAACAATGTGTTTCAGATATACAATTCTATGGGAAAAATTAACCGTATTTTACATCGAATCTTATATCTAAAATTCAACCAGGTATGTTAACAAAAGAGTAATTTCTGCCAGGCATTAGTTATACAACAATTTTATATGTAGGAAGTACTTAATTGATCTGTCTTTATTTGATAGAGTTATGATTTCTGATTTGATAATAATTGATAGAGCATACTGTTTTCATTTATTTTTTCACATCAGATGCATTAAAAGGCTAATATGAGAAGATTATTGCATACTGTGTAAGTAGTAACATGAAAAATTTTAGATGAGATATAAATATGAAGGTCTACAAATAAGAAAATATTAAAAGGGGCTTATCAATGTTTGTTGTTTTCACTTTTACTCGGATATACCACAATGATATAGAAGAAATGTAGGCATATAAAAATATGATCTATTTTTTAATTATATAGAATAAAGTTTTGGTTTGGGGTACACATTCAGGGCTTATTCCAGTGCTCAGGGTTTATTCCTGGCTCTGTGCACAGGGATCACTCTTGGCAGTACTGGAGGTACCACATACCATACTGGGTTCAAATCAGGATAAACCTGCTCTACTATCTCCCCCTCCTACTAGAACAAAACATTTAAAAACAATTCCAAGCATAGTGTATGCTTAATTAAAAATATTTTTTTCTTTATTAAGAATATATTAAGCACTGCAGCACTGTAGCACTGTCATCCTGTTGTTCATCAATTTGCTCGAGCAGGCACCAGTAATGTCTCCATTGTGAGACTTGTTTCTGTTTTGGCATACCGAATGCACCACAGGCAGCTTGCCAGGCTCTGCCGTGCAGGTGAGATACTCTCAGTAGCTTGCCAGGTTCTCAAGAGAGATGGAGGAATTGAACCTGAGTCAACTTTGTGCAAGGATAACGCCCCACCCACTGTGCTATTTGCCATGAGTGGCACACATAGGGTGAATCACTTGCTCTACATGCAGAATCGTCATCAAGAATATATAAAGAGATGGTTTTTATTAATATTTTGAGTTTGTACATGAAATACTGCATTTCTTGCACATACTAATTATATGCATAGATGTTCAATATCTCATCACTTTTTCAACATTTTTAGAATTACTTAATGTTAATATTTATTAAAGTAAAATGTACTTTCTATTTTTAGGATTTGTATATTTTTATATATTGATTATTATCTCCAATTAATTATCTACAAAATAGTACCACAAAATGTCAGTATTGTCTGTTTCCTCTTATGCTTTTCTGTATATATATCATTGTACATGCTTTTAGCATCCAGTGCTTTATTTTTTACCAGTATAGTGCACAGAAAATTTGATTTTTATTCATACTAAATATGTTTTTTAAAAAATATATACCAAATTTGCTCTGTATAAATTCATACAATTTATCTTAGATCGTGTAAATTATTTTTATTTTTTATGGCTTAGTGTTAATGAGTTGAATTTTACTCATTCTCCTATTTGTTCCATTTAATTTGGAATTTTTTTTGTTTTTTTGCTTTTTGGGTCACACCGGCAATGCACAGGGGTTACTCCTGGATTTGCACTCAGGAATCACTCCTGGCGGTGCTCAGGGGACCATATGGGATGCTGGGAATCAAACCCGGGTTGGCCGCGTGCAAGGAGAACACCCTACCTGCTATGCTATCACTCCAGCCCCAATCTGGAATATTTTAAAATTATTTCTGTTTGTAAACTGCTTAGTGTATTCACCTTCTCATGCCAATAATCAATTATTGACATAAAAAACACTATATCTAGTTATATAATTTATATCTGACAGTAAAAGTACTCAATAATTATATATATATATATATCTCCTCTGTCCTGAATATGACATTGTTCAGATCTTTAATTAATTACTTATTTTCTGTTATTAGAAAAATCTGCTCTGGTTGTTTCTCCTCTTTGATCCAGTATACAAACCATTGTTATTTTAGTAAATTGTGTTACATGTTATTATTTATTTCTTTTGCTATTTGATTCTTTTATTTTTAGAAATCGAGAAAGAAAATAAGAAGAGGTGGATGGGAGGTAAACCAAGGGTAAGAGCAGAAGTCTCAGACATATGAAAGTATAGAACTGTGGTATATCTATGAGTCTAAACAAGAGTACCAACAAAACTGAATGCATGACATCCAAATTCACCAATCAAAATTAAAAACATGCCTTTCAAGAAGGGAGGCTGAGGGGGCTGGAGTGATAGCACAGTGGGTAGGGCATTTGCCTTGTACACGGCCAACCCCAGTTCGAATCCCAGCATCCCATATGGTCCCCTGAGCGCTGCCAGGAGTGATTCCTGAGAGCATGAGCCAGGAGTAACCCCTGTGCATCGCTGGGTGAAGAAGGGAGGCTGAAGGGTAGGAGGAAAACTGGGAATAATGGTGGAGGGAAATTGACACTAGTGATGGGACTGGTATTGGAGTATTATATATCTGATACTCACCTATAAATAAGTTTCTAATTCAGTGTGCCTTAATTGAAATATATATATATATATATTTTCAATTGGCATTACAAGTTTTCAAGAGAGACCGGTTTAACTACTTACTGTTTTAACCTGGCTGTTTTCACTGGGATCCCTTGGAGGTGGCGGGTTGAGTTTCCCTCCTTGACCCATGCAGAGCCCCAGCAGTTGAAGACCTCCAGAACCCAGCCACAGCCATGCTCAAGCCCACTCTCCACACGTTTGGATGAGCCTCACGCATGAAGTAACCGGCAGAGGAACCCAGGTGTGCGGGACCTAGGGCTGAGATGTCCAAGGCTGCTTGGATCAGGACTGGGCCTCTTCCACACTGATTCCCCATTTTCCAGTGGTAGGCAGTCACACCCAGAAACTGCCCCCTGCGCTGTGTAATCCCATCAACAGCCAACATCCAGAGACTATAAAACCAAGCTCCTGGAAGCTATGCAGCTTCTCAACATCTGATAGCCTAGTTGTTCCTCCTGGAAAATCTGACAAGCTATGGAAAGTTTACTGCCCTCATGGGGGAGAGCCTGGCAAGCTCCCTGTGGTGTATTCATATGCCAAATACAGTAACAATGATGAGTCTCATTCCCCTGACTCTGAAAGAGCCTCTAATACTGCACATTTGTGAAGGATGAGTAAAGAGAGGCTGCTAAAATCTCAGGGCTAGGATGAATGGAGACATTACTGAGACTGCTCGAGCAAATTGATGATCAATGGGATGACAGTGATACAGCGATAATTTCTTTTTATACTCAGTGAACATATGTTCTATGCAAGAAAGTTCCTACCTTTTGGAAATAATGTCATTTCTTTTGGGTCAGGAGTATTTTGTAAGTCATTTTAGGAAAGATAGAAAGGAATTTTGCTACCCTATTTCAATACAGTGAAAACAGCTCACCTTTCCCTAACAATAGAAAACAAATCTGTTTGTCTCAGGTTTGACTCAGAAAACAAAATCCTTTCTGTGTAGGCTTCTTTGCAAATCATGCCTTATCTTTCACCAGTCTTATTTTTTTTCACTGACATTCATTTATTATGATTTGAAAGGATCAATACTTGTGAAAAAGAAACATAAATAATGCATCGTAGCAGATAAAAAGTGCAGTTCGTGAAGCTTGGCATTAAACAGTCTTTTTTGCTTATTTTTTTGGGGAGGTGCAGGCCACACCCAGCAGTGCTTAGTACTCAAAGTATAACTAGAGTAATAAATTTTAGAGAAAAAAATCTGTTAGATATTCATAAAATCAATTTAATGTCATAAAATGCATCTCACAGTTAACTTTACAAAAATTGTCAGTGTAGGGGCCGGAGCGATAGCACAGCAGGTAGGGCGTTTGCCTTGCACGCGGCCGACCCGGGTTCGATCCCTGGCATCCCATATGGTTCCCCAAGCACTGCCAGGAGCAATTCCTGAGTGCAAAGCCAGGAGTAACCCCTGAGCATCGCTGGGTGTGACCCAAAAAGCAAAAAAAAAAAAAAAAATTGTCAGTGTAGTGCAAAAAGACTAATATTTTGTAAAATGCTTAAAGACTCACAGAGCAAAAGTTAGGCCTTCCCTTTCCATGATCAACTCTTTTTACTTTCCCAGGCATATAAACAATGTATTTTTCTAAATTGTACTTTGCTAATGTTACATTTTATAATAGTATTATAATAAGATACTTTATACTTTATCTGTATGCTTTCATTGACAATATCAGGTGTCACCTTCCAAAATTTTGCCTTCTTTTATTAATTATAATATCTTTGTTTTATCTCAATGAATCCACTAGGCATGCTTATAGTTACAGAAATCAATTACCAATGTCAATATTGACATACCTGTAAAACTTAACCTTAATAATTATCCAGGAAAAAATATATAAACTATATGATTTTTCCAAATTGAATTAAGAAGCACCAGATTATTAGCAATTAATTATTACTTAAATTATTTTTAGGATTCTTTGCTGTGAAATACTACTAAAATGAACCAAGCTGCTAATGTTCATTTGTAAACATTAAACTCAGGTTTTTGCCAGAATGTGAACTGAGACCTTAAGCCGGGCTGCGACAGTGGGAGCCGGGTATTCCTCAATTTTTTAAACCTCTCTCTCAACCCCTTCCTCCTGAGCACAGCACAGCCTCCACCTATTTTTGAGCACAAAATGGAGATGCCGAGCCAGCTCTCTCTAGGTTTCTCCATCTTAGGAGCACCATAAAAGGGTAAAAGTTTGTAGTGATGCTATTTCTGGCTATACTTTCCCTGGACTTTATACAGAAACCCAAAACCGCGTGGCTGCTGCCGTGGCCGTGCGACCTAATATCATCTAATCATCAACAATATGAAATGGTTCCTTTTTAACGGGTCGGACTTTGGGGGGAAATCCTAATAAGAATAGTAAGTCTTTTGCTGAAATATTGAAGGCAATCAAAGTGGTAGCCATCTCTCTAGACTGAACTAAGCCATATTCCCACGCCGGCTGAGAAGAAATATCCTTCTTTCTCGGGAAGAAACGCGTTGTGGCGTTAACCATAGTATGATCTTCATTAAGCAAACACAGACCTGGTGGTGTGGGAATGAGATATAAGGGAAAAAATTATGTACATGGAACAGCGGGACACTGGTGGAATCTCGAGCCAGGGCCGATACCAGCACACTACTTTTGGTTCCAGAAACTGCTTGCAGACATTCTACTACACTATCAACTAAGCCAGAGCCCCACGCCGGCTGATGACAGGAAATAACCATCTTTTTCGTTTTTTTTTACCTTTGTCAGGCAGCGTGGCGATTACTAAACAGGCATGAACTCGGTGGCGCGGGACGAGGGGGGGGGGAAAGAAAAGTTATGTAACAAACAGCGGGACTTAATATCTCTACATTCTCAGCAATGGAGAACTATCAAATGCTTCCTTGGCAGTAGGACTGTCTTTTTCTTTTTGGGGGGAAACCCCAGCAACAATAGTGAGGTATGTATTGAAACATGGAATGTAATCAAGATAAAGCGTAAACGAAGTGAAACTTATCACTTACAAGAGGGGGGACTGGGGGGGCGGGAGGGGGTGGGAGGGAGCGGGAGGTATACTGGGGTGGTTGATGATGGAATATGGGCACTGGTGAAGGGAAGGGTGTTTGAGTATTGTATAACTGACATAATCCTGAGAACTATGTAACCCTCCACATGGTGATTCAATAAAACTTAAAAAAAAATAAACTCAGGTTTTTTGTAGTTACTGGTTACAAATTCATTTTGAAATATACATCTTATATAATGCATTATATTGAGAATTCCTAAACATTTATAATAAAATAAAATTCACTGTAAAATGTCAGATTTTAGTATTTCCACAGCAGCTTCATTCAAAATTGTTTGTGTTATAAATACTCCCATACAATCAAAGCTATTGTCCTGATTTTTTAAAAGACCACATATTGTTTATAAAAGCTACATACAAAAGTTAGAACTACTCCCACCTTTCTTCTGCCAGAATACAGAACACTACATCTACTCTTGATAACCTACAAACATCTAAACAACTTGGCTGATGGGAAATGACAGAACGTGAAAGTAAATTTTATGAATATGAACTTACATTTCAAAATGCAAATATAATTCAGTTAACTACTATGATTAAGTGTATATTTTAGAATTTCAATCTGTATTTTGATGTTGAATGGAACTGTTATTTCACTTAAAGTTTGGATTTGAGAATTTGCGGTTGAGTCATGCCATTATTTCTGTTATGCATATTTTCTATTCTTATAAAACCAATACTTGTTTCTAGCATTAGTTGTGCATAGAACAAAATGGCAATGAATCATATTAAAATCTTATTGATATACTTATATATCCATTATCATTATAACTAGTCAGTTGTTCTAGCTGACTCAGTTGTTAACTAAATCTGCATATTCTCTTTCCAAAAATTATTAAGCCTTGTGGGTGAGAAATTGTCCTATTTTATACACTTAAAACATTATCTAGAATTTTTATACTATCAAATTTTATATTATCACATTCTTAAGTCAAGTGAGTGATGCTAAGTGAGCCCTAGTCAGCTTCCTCTCCCAGGGTTCTTCATTTTTCAAATGTATATGCTCCTGTTTATTAAGTAAATCAGAAGTCAAAGACTTAATTAATAGACTTATGATGATTTAAATAGACTTACACTTGTGGAGATGATGTTACATTGAAGAAATTTTATTCTCAATGAATTGCACCCTGAATTTGGGGAACAACATCATCAAATGTGTTAGCACATATTTTAAAATAGAAAAATATTTTAAGTGCTATTATTAGAATTTAACTATATAGTTGTAGCTTTATTTTTTAAAAAATATATTTCATGGGATGGAGAGATAGCACAGCGGTTAGGGCGTTTGCCTTGCACATGGCTGACCCAGATTTGATTCCCAGCATCCCATATGGTCCTCTGAGCACCACCAGGAGTGATTCCTGAGTGCAGAGTCAGGTGTGACTCAAAAGAAAATATATATACATATATTTTTTAATGTGTGTACTATGAAAAATTAATTTTAGTACTCATTACACAGAAAAATGAATAATAAGGAACATAAAATAAGCATAAAGAATCAATCATCAGGGGATGGAGAGAGACTACAGCAGACTGAGCCCCTGCTTTGCACTTGACCCATCTGAATTTAATCCCCAGCATCACATAAGTTTCCCTTGGTACCAGAAGGAGAGAGCCTTGAGCACAGAGCCAGGACCAAGCCTTGAGCACAGCCAATTGTGGCCCCCCAAACAAACCAAAAATAGAAAAAACAAACAAAAGACCTTCTTTTATAATCATATATTTGTATTTATAGTGAGATTTTCATTTACCGTTCACCCATTGTGCAAACATTGGCAAGTGGATTAAAGTTTCTGAGTATTAATTTACTTATTCCCCAAATCCCCACAGAAATGTGCAAACTTCAAGGCCAAGGTAGGAAAATAAGACATGTAATATATTCAGTAAAAGGTGAGTTTATACAGAAGTCAACTTCCTGGAAAGCATAAAGGTCAATCAAATAGAGGCATACTGACTGGGGTATATTTTCCTAGATGTTAAAGAGGAGCCTTATTAAGACAACAAGTGAAAATATATAAACTGGTGCAAAATTATTGACATTCAATTTAGATTCAGTGTCAGGAAGGGTTCTATCTATGTCTTCCCCAGTATAATGTGTGGATTCAAACTTAATAAAACCTGATATCCAGGTCTTCAATCTATTTTTAATTGACTTGTTAATGATAAGAGGTAGGGATATGAGTTCAATTCTTTAAGGAAAATTGATCAGATTCTCCAACACCACTTGCTGAAGAGGCTTTTATTGCTCTGCTTCATGCTCTTATCTCTCTGTCGAAGATTAGCAGACCATAAATGTGAGGATCTGTATCTAGGCTCTTAATCTTATTCTAGTGAAACTGGCATACATCACAAAAGGAAAAAAAAGAACCATTTTTGATGTGTGTATGAAGGAAAAGGAAACATACACTGTTCAAAATGTCAACTGTTTCAATCTTTTCGGAAAATAATTTGGATAGCTCTTAAAAAACTGAGAAGTGAGTTTCTATCTGACCCAGCAATTCCGCTTCTGCGCATCTACAACAAGGGCTACAAAATACTATTTTGAAAAGACTCATATGTTCATTGCAGCACTGTTTACCATAGTCAACATCTGGAAACAACCCCAGTGTCCACAGAAAGATGACTTTGTAAAGAAAAATGTCATATACACAATGGACTACTACTTGACTATGAGAAAAGAAAGATGAGGTAATGCGATTTGCTGCTATATGTATGGAATTGGAGAGGATCATGATGAGTAAAGCATTTTACGTGTTGTCTAAACTTTAGGAGCATATGATTTTCAATGTTTATGACATTTTGGAATAATATCAAATTGTATACTAAAATTAGAAATAAACTAGATACCTATATAAAAATATTCTACTTTTAATATACATAGCATTGTAATACTGTCATCCTGTTGTCCATTGATTTGCTTGAATGGGCACCAGTAACATCTCCACTGTGAGACTTATTATTACTGTTTTTGACATATTGAATATGCCACGGGTAGCTTGCAAGGTTCTGCAGTGCATCTGGATACCTCAGTAGCTTGCTGGGCTCTCTGAGAGGGATGGAGGAATCAAACCCAGGTTGGCCGTGTGCAAGGCAAATGCCCTACCCGCTGTGCTATCGCTCCAGTCCCCTTAATGCACATAACTTTAAGAAAACATTAACTCAAAGTATTGTCTCATTGCCAAGGATTCATGAATTAGTGGCAGCTCTTGATTATTTTCTCTATCTCCTCAGAGGCAAGAATAGAGATAAAAGAAAGGGCATGAGTGCAGAAGTGCTAAATAAAAATAGCCAAGATGACTTAATCATTGTTTCTGATAAGGTGAAGCATTGAACTTGTACACTAATGTATATAGAAGCATGAATGATTCAGAAAAGAGATTGAGTCCTTATCTCTCTTCAGAAATCTTAATGCACCAGCTACACACACAAGCTTCTGTTGTTTGTACTGACATACCATTCACCATTAAGGCTCTCCACTAAAGCCAGTAGGCACAATCTGAATGCACATAATGAATAGTAAATAAGAATTGATGAAAGAGATAGTACCACATGTACCACATGAACCATCCCAAGATGAAAACACAGAGTAATTTTCAAATATATTACAAAATATTCTAGTCATCTTACATTTTTTTTCTCCTTCACTGTACTCCTCAGGAGATTAGAATGTATGAACAAGAGACACAACGTTTAAAATGAAAAAGAAATTTAAAACCATGTGTATTCAATCATTCCTACTTTAGGGAACATCTGTTTTTCAAAAATTCAAATCATTTAAAAGCCCTTAGTTTTCAGTCCTTTCTATAGGAGAAGAACAATATGTCATCAAAACATCAAAGAAAATGTGTCTGTCATTCATCTTTCCTAGCAAAATTTATTCTTTTCCTACTATATTGATAGACATTTAAAGAATGTTGAACAATAAAGCAAAACAAAAATTATAAATATAATTTTAAAGTAATTAGCTAAAAGGAAAGGCACAATACATCTTTTGAAATGCTTCAGAAAAGTAGAGAAACTTTTTAAACTTAATTTTTACATGTGAATTAAATTGAATTACCACTTTTTTAGTCTTGATATGGTAATCTTGCAATTTTTCCTCAATGATACTCAATTCAGAAGAGAAAAATTTAATCTTTTTGGAGAGTTTGTGTTTAGTATCACAAATATGGCATTGTTATTCTTTTAGTTTCTCTGAGTTAGGATATTGAAACTTTATCACCATTACTTTAACAATCTTGTTTCAGTATATTATCAATTAGATGTTGTAATGTGACTTTATTTCCTCCTCTTTGTTAATAATCATTCTTGATTCCATCACAATCACAATCACGATCACGATATCTCGTTAATCACCGATTTCTCGGCGGGCTCAGTAACATCTCATTTCGTCCTTTCCCTGAGATCTTAGAAGTCTATCTCGATTCGGCCGTCCTAACGATGTTGTACTGGGGGTTTTTCAGGGTCAGGGGAATGAGATCCAGCTTGTTACTGGATTTTGCATGTGAATACAACATGGGAAGCTTGCAAGGCTGTCCCAACTCGATTCAATAAATTATTAAAATAACTTTACTCATAGTATTTTTACCTGTTACAAAGTTGTTGGTTTTTTAACCAGTAAAATTTAATTATTTTTAACTATAGAACTGTAATACTGTTATTGTCATCTGATGTTCATCTATTTGCTTGAGCAACACCAGTAACGTCTCCATTGTGAGACTTGTTGTTACTATTTTCGTAAACACCACTGGTAGCTTGCCAGGCTCTGCCGTGCAGGTGGGACACTCTCCATAGCTTGCAGGGCTCTCTGACAAGGATGGAGGACTCGAACCCGGGTCAGCCATGTGCAAGGCAGATGCCCTACCTGCTGTGCTATCACTCCAGTCCAACTATAGATATAAACTCACATAAATATAGATGTGAAAAATCTCAATTATTTTGACCCTTTTACATGCAACTATAATAAATATACTTCGCTTGCTTCCTGACCTTTAATAAAGAACAACCTCCTTATTGCACAATATTTAATTTTAATTATTCTACTGCAACAAGAAATTTTCAGACATTATCTTTTATCTACTTTACCACAATTTGATAATGAATTCATCTGCATTCAATAGTATTCACCTGAGATGACTTATTCCTTTAACATACTTTCTTTACATACTATGCAAACATGTTTTATTAATGAAATGTTTCTGTTTGTCTCTACCTATCGTACTAATGTATCAGTGCAAAACCATCACTTATCCAGTTATTGAAATGACTAAAACAAAATCAGCAGAAACAAAATCTTAGTATATCTAGAATATTATTTGCTTCCTATTGATTCCATAACAACTTCACACAAAATGAATTTATTATCTCACAGTTCAATAAATCAGGAATTTGGGTTGGTATCTTGTATGTGCAACACTGTACTCCTTTTAGGACTCTCTGTATAAGGCATCTTTCTACTTATTTGATAGCTAGAAGATTTTAGTTTCATCATTTGTAGTACTAAATTCTGCATTTGTTTATTGGTCGATAGCTTTCCACTTCTAGGTGAATGAAGTTCATTTCCCTTGACAAGTTTCTTCACCCTAAAAGCCAGCAACTGTGTGTAGAAGTCCTCTGCTTCGAGTCTCTCTGCTCTCCACTTACATGTCATCTCTTCTTTTGTCATATCCTAATTATCCTCCACATGTTTATAACTATGAATGTGTTCAGAATAGGGTATCCCAAATCACACAAAACTAAATTCTTATCCCAGACCCATAAATTAATTATACTTTAAAATTTTATCTTATAATATAAGGCTCCACATTTACAGTTTCCATGGGCATCCTTGGAAAGACAGTGTTTTTTTCTTAAATATATTCAGTATATTCAAGAAAAAATAAAGGAAAGATATTGAAAGTTAAAAAGAAGTTAAATTTCACACAACTACACATGCATAAAAAACACACATATATAGTGTGTTATATGTACACATATATATATTCTCGATATATATAGGGCTGGAGTGATAGCAGAGCAGGTTAGGAATATGCCTTGCATGCGGCTGACCCAGGTTCGATTGCTTCGTCCCTCTCAGAGAGCCTGGTAAGCTACCAAGTATTTTGCCCACATGGCAGAGCCTGGCAAACTACTGTGGCATATTCAATATGCCCAAACAGTAACAAGTCTCACAATGGAGACATTACTGGTGCCCACTCGAGCAAAACAATGAGCAATGGGAGGACAGTGATACAGAAAGAGATACTATTTATAATATATATCTGAGTAACTACTAATTATTGCCTTTCCTTTTTATTTCCATCAGATGTTTTTCTTTCTGTTCTTTCAACAAGCTTATTTTAGGAATTTGCCCATGTTTTAATGGAAATTTTAAGGCATTCTGTCAAAAGTTAGTTATAAATATAAAATATATTGTTAATACAATTTTACATGCATTACACTTTTGCCACTTTGAATAGTAATCATTTAAAATATTTAATGACTACTATGTAATTTCTTCCTGTAATAATTTCATTAGTCTTTACCTATTTCCATTTTATACCTGACTTTTGCTGTTCACTTATAATTTTTTTTAACTTTTTATTAAATCACCATGTGGAAAGTTACAAAGTTCTCAGGTTTATATGTTAGTTATACAATATTCAAACACCCATCCCTTCACCAGTGCCCATATTCCACCACCAAAAACCCCAGTATACCCCCCGCCCCCACCCCCTACCTCCTACTGTATAACTAATGAATTTCACTTCATTTTTTCTTTACCTTGATTACATTCTATAATTCAACACAAAACTCACTATAGTTGTTGGAGTTTCCACCCAAGAGAGACAGACCTACTACATTTGATAATTAGTTTTTCATTGCTGGAAATGAAGAGATATGTAGCCCCACTGCTACAAGTACATAACTCTCTCTCTTTTTTTTTCCTTTTTCCTTTTCCCTTTTTTTTTTCTTTTTCTCCCTCATCCCCCTTCCCGCGCCTCATAGTATGGCGCGTCGGCCAGCGTGGGGCTTTTGCTTAGTTCACAGTCCAGAGAGGTGGCTGCTACATTAATAACCTTCAATATTTCAACAAAAACTTACTGTTATTATTTGGAGTTTCTCCCCCAAGTCAGACCTGTTCAAAAGGAACCGTTTCACATTACTGAGAATTATAAATGTTAAGTCGTGCGGACGCGGAAGCGTCCACGCGGTTTTGGATTTCTGTATAAAGTCCAGGGAAAATTCTGCCAGAAATTACATAGCCCAGTTCACAGTCCCAGTGCATTGCTGTAAGAAGTCTCTGAATTCAAAGTCTTTAGGCGCAGAGGGTCCGATTCACGCTCAGCGGCTCCGGATTTATCTGGGCCGAGGGTTGACGTGAGTTCCATCCCCAACATTCAATATAGTCCTCTGAGCTTTCCATGATCTATCCATGAGCACAGAGCCAGGAGTAAGCCCTGAGCATCAGTATGTCTATTCTCATTGCCCTGCCACCCCCCCCCCCAAAAAAAAGGCCAAATGCCAAGTACAAATTACATTCAGCAAAATATTTACATGAATTATAAACCAAATTTATTACTTCATAGATCACTTGTATCACTTGTCATCCTGTTCATCTTCAATTTGTTCGAGCGGGTGCCAGTAACGTCTCCATTCGTCCCTGTTACCTGCTAGTGTGGCTCAATGGCATCTGCTCGCTCCAGGAACACGAAGGGCCTCAAACTTTTTTCAGGGTTTTGATTAAGAAGTCTGACCTTCTGGTGTGTGGGGGGGTCGGGCACGTGGTCTTTTGATGTCCCGTGGAATCCACTTGGCAACAGCTCTAGTCCAGTGGTCATCTCTAAATTGCATTATATGTCAGGCCCATCTGATTGTTGACACCTTGGCAAATTAGACAACATCCCTGATTCTTGATCATCGATGGAGGTCGGAACTCCAGATTCCTTCTCTCATTTGAGTGAAACGTGCTATTCCAAGCATAACTCTTTCAATTCCTCTTTGGGATACCCTAATAGCATTCTCATCCTGTTTTTGTAAGGCTCAGGTCCCTGAGGTGTATGTTAATGCAGGAAGAATGGTGGAGTCAAAAAGATGTGCCCGGAACTGGAGGTTCTTTGTCCTCGTAACCACTTCTTTGACGCTATTGAGGTGTTCCACGCTGCTTTCTTCCTCCTGCACAGTTAAGGTGCCAGGTTGTTTGTCATGTTGAGTTCTCGACCCTGGTACATATAACTGCTGCATTCGAAGATGTTCATTCCGCTAGGAGCAAATGGAACATCAGGAACTTCAGAGGTACATAAATGAAAATGTTTTCTTCACTTCTATATGTATTGATGTGATAAAACTGTTATTCTGAAAATAAACTTAATCTTCAACAGAAAAGATGTAGTGTTTGCAAATTTGTAATATGGACCAAAAAGTATAGACTTGTGGAACTAAGTCAGATTGTTTCCTTATGTCTTTAGAGAGATCTACTTTGGTTTCCTGTTAATTGTGTAAATTTGATGCTGAATTAATACATAAAATTTAACTTATGAAAAAGTTATTGCCTTAATTAGTAGATATGATAGACAAAATAAGCAAATGAACTCTGACCATCTATTGCAGATTGTTCTGTATTTTATTGTACAAAACTATGCTTTATGCAATTTGGTAAATATGTACCCTAGAAAACTGAATACAATAAAAAGACAAGTATTCGAGATAGTTATGAAATTTTACTTCTTATAATAAAGTCTATCTAAGGAGATTCAAAGGATCATCAGAGACTACTTTGAAAGTCTGTATGCCACGAAACAAGAGAACCTAAAAGAAATGGATGAATTCCTTGACTCCTACAATCTCCCAAGACTGAGCCAAGAAGACATGAAATACCTGAATAGGCCCATAAATATCAAGGAAATCGAAACTGTAATCAAAAGTCTCCCCAAAAACAAAAGCCCAGGTCCAGACGGATTCACTGGAGAATTCTTCCAAAAATTTAAAGAAGACTACTTGTTGCCAGTTCTCCTCAAGCTTTTCCAGGAAATCGAAAAGACAGGAACCCTTCCGAACAATTTCTATGAGGAACATATCTCCCTAATACCAAAAGCAAACAAAGACACCACTAACAAAGAAAACTATAGACGAATATCCTTGATGAACACCGATGTGAAGATCCTCAACAAAATACTAGCAAATAGAATCCAACAACTCATCAAAAAGATCATACACCATGACCAAGTGGGATTCATCCCGGGGATGCAAGGATGGTTTAACATTTGGAAATCAATCAACATAATCCATCACATCAACAAAAGTAAAGATAAAAACCATATGATCATATCAATAGATGCAGAGAAAGCATTTGACAAGATCCAACACCCATTCATGATAAAAACTCTCACCAAAATGGATTTTGGAGGAACTTTTCTGAAGATAGTCAAAGCCATCTACCATGAACCTATGGCAAGCATTATCATCAATGGAGAAAAACTAAGGGCTTTTCCTCTAAGATCAGGGACAAGACAAGGACGTCCACTCTCACCGCTTCTCTTTAATATAGTACTGGAAGTATTAGCAATAGCTATCAGGCAAGAAAAAGATATTAAGGGGATTCAGATTGGAAAGGAAGAAATCAAGCTCTCACTATTCGCAGACGATATGATACTATACCTAGAGAAACCTAAAAGCTCTAGTAAGACACTCTTAGAAACAATTGACCTATACAGTAAAGTCGCAGGCTATAAAATCAATACCCAAAAATCCATGGCCTTCCTATATGCAAACAATGAGACAGAGGAAAGGGACATGAAAAAAGTAATCCCGTTCACAATTGCGCCCCAGAAAATCAAATACCTTGGAATCAGCTTAACTAAAGAAGTAAAGGACCTCTACAAAGAAAACTATAAAACACTACTCCATGAAATAAAAGAGGACATGAGGAAATGGAAACATATCCCCTGCTCATGGATAGGGAGAATAAACATTGTCAAAATGGCAATACTCCCCAAAGCATTATACAGATTTAACGCAATCCCTATAGGGATACCCATGGCATTCTTCAAAGAAACGGAGCAAGCAATTCTGAAATTTATATGGAACAATAAACGCCCACGGATAGCTGAAACAATTCTTGGGAAAAAGATGATGGGAGGCATCACCCTCCCCAACCTTAAACTCGACTACAAAGCGGTAACAATTAAAACAGCATGGTACTGGAACAAAAGCAGAACTGCAGACCAATGGAACAGGGTGGAATATCCCCACACACAACCTCAAATGTATGATCATCTAATCTTTGATAAAGGTGCAAGAGATGTGAAGTGGAGCAAGGAAAGTCTCTTTAACAAATGGTGCTGGCACAACTGGACAACCACATGCAAAAAACTGGGCTTAGAACTCGACCTGACTCCATGCACAGAAGTCAGATCAAAATGGATTAAAGACCTCAACATCAGAGCACAAACCATAAGGTGCATTGAAGACAAGGTCGGCAAAACCCTCCACAATATTAAAGATAAAGGTATCTTCAAAGATGACACGGAACTAAGCAATCTAGTAAAAACAGAGATCAACAAATGGGACTACATTAAACTAAAAAGCTTCTGCACCGCAAAAGATACAGTGACCAGAATACAAAGACTATCTGCAGAATGGGAAAGGATATTTACACAATACCCATCAGATAACGGGTTGATATCAAGGGTATATAAAGCACTGGTTGAACTCTACAAGAAGAAAACATCCAACCCCATCAAAAAATGGGGCGAAGAAATGAACATAAACTTTACCAAGGAAGAGATACGAATGGCCAAAAGACACATGAAAAAGTGCTCTACATCACTAATCATCAGAGAGATGCAGATCAAAACAACCATGATATACCACCTCACACCAGAGAGGCTGGCACACATCCAAAAGAACAAAAGCAACCGCTTTTGGAGAGGATGTCGGAGAAAGGGACCCTTCTACACTGCTGGTGGGAATGTCGGCTAGTTCAGCCCTTTTGGAAAACAATATGGACGATTCTCAAAAAACTAGAGGTTGAGCTCCCATTTGACCCAGCAATACTACTGCTGGGAATATATCCCAGAAAAGCCAAAAAGTATAGTTGAAATGACATCTGCACTTATATGTTCATCGCAGCACTGTTTACAATAGCCAGAATCTGGAAAAAACCCGAGTGCCCTAGAACAGATGACTGGTTGAAGAAACTCTGGTATATCTATACAATGGAATACTATGCAGCTGTTAGAAAGAATGAGGTCATGACGTTTGCATATAAGTGGATCAGCATGGAAAGTATTATGCTAAGTGAAATGAGTCAGAAAGAGAGAGACAGACATAGAAAGATTGCACTCATCTGTGGAATATAGAATAATAGACTATAAGACTAACACCCAAGAATAGTAGAAATAAGTACCAGGAGGTTGTCTCCATTGCTTGGAGGCTTGTCTCTCATTCTGGGCAACTCAGAGAAAGGAACACCAAGTAAAATGTGGTTAGAGGTCATGTGGGGGAAAGATGATGCGGGCCGAATATAGACTAGAGACTGAACACAATGGCCACTCAACACCTTTATTGCAAACCACAACACCTAATCAGAGAGAGAGAACAAAAGGGAATACCCTGCCATAGTGGCAGTGTGGGGTGGGGGGAGACGGGACTGGGGAAGGGCGGAGGGATGTTGGGTTTACTTGGTGGGGGAGAATGGGCACTGGTGAAGGGATGGGTTATCAAACTTTGTAAGGGAGAAACATGAGCACAAAAATGTATAAATCTGTAACTGTACCCTCACGTTGATTCACTAATTAAAAATAAACTATTAATTAAAAAAATAAAAATAATAAAGTCTATCTTTGGGGCAAAGTAAGAGTACAGCAGTTTGAGTGTTTGCCTTGTATGTGGCCGACCCTGGTTGGGTCCCTGGCATCCCATGGGGTCCCCTGAGCACTGCCCGGAGTGAATCCTGAGTGCAGAGCCAGGAGTAACCTGTGAGCATTGCATGGTGTGACCCCAAAAGTAAAAAAAATGTATCTTTTTAATCTTATATATCAATATTAGATATCCTATATTGGCCATCTGAGTAACACATTAAATGATTAATAGTAGGCTTGATACAAAGTACATGTGATTTTCTTGAATAACATTTCATATTTTTATACTATTTCATATATTTTTCATATTTCTGTCCATGAATACAAGAATAAAGAAATGATTACCTGAAATTTTCTATTTATAGATTTTACCAGTATTTAAAAATATAGGCAAAATTTAAAAGTATACATAAGACTTTTTATAAACCAAATGAATATTTCCATGTGGTACTGAATATCCTAATCATTTCTATTATCTTTCTATTCCCAAGCTTTTATAGTGAAGAATTGTAGGAAATTAGCTATCTTCATAGATCCTTGTGCTTTACAATTGACTTTGGTTGACAAACATCTGTGTGACATTTGTTATACACCAGGTTGTATTCCAAGAGTTCTTAAGAATGATGTAGTATCAGTACATCTATTTATTGGCAAAGAAATCAACAGTGTAAATTATTTGTCCAAGTGCTCCAAATTAGCATAGCTGCTTTTAAGCTAATAAAATGAATTTAAATTAAAACAGTACCCTGGAAAAGATAAGTGAATTAAAAAGATGTTTGTTTTATTTGCTTTTATGAATTCTTTTTTTGGGTGAATTATTTTAAGACAAGATTTTTAGTACTCTAGAAAATCACAATCCTAATGGTATACCAAAATATAAATTTATGTATCATGATATTATAATTCTATTAGGCTTACTATATCATGCAAAAATATGGATTACATACTAAACACAACTGGACTTTATGCCCCATAATTAAATAAAAACAACATCTGATAGTATGTATAATTGGGAATAAATCCTAAATATTTTAACATATTTGAATGTTGCTTTAGTGAAAAATTATCATACATATTCTCACTTGGCCACCAACTTACCATTACTTTTTTTTTTTTTTTTTTTGCTTTTAGGACTCTACTGTTTTATTTCTGTATGTGAATAGTTACCTGCCTAGGTAAGTTTGCTTTTTATCCCTGCTTTCAATAATGTTACTCCCTACTTAATTTGAAGAGCAAAAAATGTAATTAGTATTTAAAATATTGTTTATTCATTATATTTATAAGAAGCTGAATTTATATTCCTTAACAGATCCTTAAAAATAGTGAGAATTGAGGCCAGAGTGACAGTATAGCAGGGAAGGCTCTTGCCTTGCACACCACCGACTTGGATTTGACCCTCAGCACCTCATATGGTTCCTCAGGCCCACCAAGAGTGACCCCTGAGCACAGATGGGTGTTGCCAAACTCTCTCAGCCCTCTAAAAAAGAATAGTGAGAATAATTCATGACCAAACATTCCAGTATTTCCAATGTTTAGTTATAAAATGTTTCCACTTTGATAAAATGTGATAAGGCATCTTTAGAATCTGAAGACTTTGTATTACTCTCTAACCAAAAATAAATCTTTATTAAATTAAATTAAAGCTTTAGTGAGCTCTTGAGATGGAAAAGAGGGAAAAGAGCATTATGTTAAACCTGCACTCATCTGTGTGGTTTTGTTAGACTAATATACTTTAAAAATATGTTCTTTAACTGAAAATTTGCTTTTCTCTATTCCCAATCACCAGAATTTGATATCTATCTTAAGGAATAGAAAAAGTACAAAGTTGCAATAACAAACTAGAGCAAAGCTCACCTGATGTCAGACATGAAAAGAAAAAAATGACACCCAGAAATAACTAATTAAATAATTCCAGCATAATTTACAAACTGAAATACTGAATTTTAATTTTGCCAGAGGGTAGCTTTAGGGCACCATTTAATCCAATAGTTCTTCATCCAAACAACTATCAAATCAAAGGATACTAGATAATACTCAGTAGAAAATTAAAGGTTTGAAAATTTTCCTAAAACACCTGGAGGTGAAAGTGGATGATTATTTTATCCTAAAAAACAATGTTAGCAAGATTTATTTCTCTTAGTATCTATGTAATCAGCACATCAAATTCCTTGGATTCGTTGACGTTTAGTTTGTCTTCAACATAAGAATGCTATATATAGTGAGAAAAACTTCCAGAGAGAAGTTTGCACTTGATATTCTGTTGTATTTCCAAAATTAGAAACTCAAACTGGGACTTAATATACTTGAATAAATGTACTCATTTCACAAATCAGTGAATTAAAGCATGTGCATGGCCTTATTTCATACACACACACAAAACCCAGTCAGTAAGAAATCTTGCATTAAAGAATGATGTTATTAGTTGTTATTATACATTAAAATGCATTTTAATATACCATAAAGTTGTGATTTGTCACAGAACAATTTTCTTAAGTAGGATAACACTAACTGCTTCAGCATATTTTGATTATAAATTCCTCATAATTTACTTAGACTTCAAAAATGCTTTTACCTTTGGAATGTTGAATAGTGATCCAGAAAATGATATTGTTGTAGGCTGTATTGGAGTCCTACCCATACCCTTATGACCCTTATAATTCCTAATTATGTATGCTTGACTCACAGCTCCAACTTCCCTAGGGTAAGTTTTACTGACAATCAAGTCATCAGAGGAATCAGACCATTCACCCTGCAGAAGTACTTAGCTCAAGTACATATTAGCAAAGCACTCCACTGGAGTCAGTGGTTAAAAATTATACGATAGAGACTTAATCAAGGGCTGGAGTGATAACGCAGCGGGTAGGGTGTTCGCCTTGCACGAAGCTGACTCAGGTTCGATTCTTCTGCCCCTCTTGGAGAGCTCGGCAAGCTACTAGAAGTATCTTGCCCACACGGCAGAGCCTGGTAAGATACCCATGGTGTATTCGATATGCCAAAAATAGTAACAACAGGTCTCACAATGGAGATGTTACTGGTGCCCGCTCGAGCAAATCAATGAGCAACGGGATGACAGTGATACAGTGATATTTAACCAAGATCTCTTTGAGGTTTCCTTCTGTTTAATGAAACTTCTAATAGGTTTCTTTCTTATTTCACACCCAGACATCAGTTTTCTTAATACAAATGCTTAATTGTGCATCTATTTTCTGCCTTTTTAAGTATTTTTATACACGGTGTGTCAAATAAAAAATAGCCAGACTATATAATATAAACTCAGCATAAACCAAGAAAACGTTTATTCCAAAACATGTCTCACAATTCAGATTGAAAAATAAAGGGAAGGAAGTCTCAATGTATGTTCCATCCTGGCAAAGCACAGAATAATTTTAATAAGTTAATCGGGGCTATGGTATTAGCTTAAGTCTTTCATTTGAAAGTTTTGGATGAGTTGATTGGACTTTTCAGGCAAAATGGCACCTTTTGTAGCAATTAGCACAGGGATTTTCAGTTACTTCCATAATCATAAAGAAGCAGAGAGCCAGGGGCTGTGGTTCCTTGTGATTCCAATGAGGGGATTTAGGGTGTGCTTGGTATTCACTGAAGGAAAGAAATCAGACTGCTGAATCTGGCTGCTTACTTTTCTTCCTTTTGTTAGGATGCAAGGTTTTGAGAATTTGGCTTTGGATTAACTGTATTTAAAACGATGTTTATTGGTCTGTCATAGTTAACAATAGTATGGAAGTCATTTTATACTTGAGTGCTGCTACACCAATTCTCCACCTGTGTCAAGATCTGTCCACCATTTTCCCATATTCTCTTTTCCCTACCCACTTAGATTTCTCAATTCCAAGTCCTGTTTATCATATCTCAGAGAAAAGTGCCAGAGTTCGTCTTTTCTCATGGGAGACTTGTTCTGTTATGCACATACACTACACCTTTTTATCTAGGCATCTTTTCTTCTACATTTGTGTTGTTTCTAGATCTTGGTTATAAATAATGCTCTGATGAACATGAGCATACATATGTACTTTCAGATAAGTTTTTGTATGTTTGGATAGAAAAAGTAAACTGGAATTCCTTGGACATAGGGAACTCTACTCGTAAATATTTGAGGAGTCTCCAAACTATTTTTCAAAGAGGCTAAATCAGGTAATAAACTCACCAGTGGTGAATAAGAGTTCCTATTTCATCACATCTCTCAACCAGTACTTACAGCTTCTTATCTTTTGGATCTAGGCTATTCTCACTGCTCTGAAGTGATAACTATTTTTATTAGCATTTTCTGGTAATCAGTGAAATAATTTTTCACATGCCTGATAACTCTGTTCATAGATTGCTTACATTTCAACAGTCTTAGCATGATAGTTATGGGAGATGGACTACTCTGTTCTATGTATATTCCAAAACTATCTTCCTTAAGGAAGTGGGAATTATCCTCTTGATATTTAACCACAAAGGAGGTAGCAGTACTATCTCTCATTTTCTATAGGAAAGTGAAAACTCAACTTGAGTTTCTAGCTTGGATCCACATTATAAACTACTTCCTATTAAGAAGAAAGGAGAAGCTAGACACTTGCTGAGTAATCATGACATAGAACATTATAGATGCTAAGTGTCAAAGTTAAAAACAAAAATTATTTCAAAATTTTTATTAATAATAAATTAGAAGAAAGTTTTCATTGCTTTTTTGTAGTGTAAACTAATAAACAAACATGGACTGAGATCTTATACTCACCTCAGCTCATTAAGATAGGATTGTTTTTCACCAAAAAACATTTCCTGAAATATTGCACATCTTGAAACCAGTTTCTTTGATCTTGAGTTTCTCTGCCTATTTAAGTTTCTTTTTGGTGCAAATTTTGCTTTGACGGTCTCTTTACAAGAAACATTTCCATTGCCATATGTCTTATTTTTTTCAGTACATGGAATTCTTTTATTTTCAGTTTGTTTTGTGTGCATCCTCTTTCTCTTCTCATCTAGTTATTATTAAGCATACCCAATTGTGTTGCAGGAGAACAGGGTCACTTCTACTAATGTTCTGTATTATGATATGTCTTGAAAGTGCAGTGCTCACATTTATGAGGTTTGGAAACTGCTAGTGCCATCCTGAAGAAGTTCAAAGCTCAATGCTCAGTGTTAAGGGATCACCAAGGCTACACCTGGAGATGTTGAGGCTAGAGGCATGTAGTGTTGTATTTAACTCTAGGAATATGCTAGCCATATGATCTACCAATTGAGTGATCTCTCTAGCTCTTAACTACTTCTTTTGTGACTAAACTTAGTAGACATGTTTTACCAAAAAGAGATATGATTGTAAAATAGTTATTTGCTTTAGTGTTTTTTTTTTGGGGGGAAAGGGGACCCTGGTGGTACTCAGGGCTTACTCTTGGCTCTTTTCTCAGATATAAAACTTGATGGTGCTCATGGACATATGTGGAGGCTACCAATGCAACCTGGATTGGCCGTTTGCAAGACAAGAGCCTTAACACTTGCAGAAGCTCTCTGGCCACCAGTGTTTTCATTTTTATTATTAAAATGTCCTATGACATAAAATTGAATATTTTGAAGACCTAGGCTAATTTCTTCATTCTTCTTAGAATCCCTACTAAGATAAGAAAATAAGATTATACAATTTGGCATGAGCATTTTAATTTAATTTTTTTTGATTTGGAGGCCAAACGCAGTAGTGTTCAGGGCTTATCCCTGACTCTGTGCTCAGGGATCATTCCTGACAGTGCTGGGTGATTATATGAAGTGCCATTGATCAAAGCTGGGTCAGATACATGCAAGGCAAGGTCCTTACCTAGTGTACTATCTGTCTGGCCATGATGAACACTTTTATAGCAGTCTTTGAAAATTTTTTACATAGCACTAATCTTGAAAAAAACAAACAAGAATCTTATATTATTTATTGTAATTAGTATTATATATTTTATACAATTTGATTATGGTTTATTCATAAATACAGAAACAAAATTTTATATAAGGTTGCATCTGAATCAATAGCACAATCACTAAGTTTCAGAAAATATGATGAATAAAATATGATTAATAAGTTGATTTAATAAAAATATTGCTTTAGATGTGTATAATACATATGAGTGTTGGACTGAATTGCATTTGTTTTCCCGTCTCCATCCAGATCATATGTTGAATCCCATACCATACCAATACTTCAGAATATGAATGCCTTTGGAGATAAAAACTTTTAAAAAGTAATTTTTGATTGGCCATGATCCCAAGAGGCACACAGACCAATCTTGGAACCCAGCTGCTTTTGGCAGAAATGTATCTGGACTGAGCATTAAACTATGGTGCCGTGCCACCCCAGGTGGGGAATGGTGTTTTTCCCTTTCACCTTTTCTCCCTGGCAGTGCAGTGGCTGCCACCTTTTCAGAGCCTATTGGACAGCCAGGTATGAGACTGCAGTGCCATGACATGTGGGGCCTCACAGGATGGGGGGTGAAACTGGGCCCGTCTCTCTGCCCGACAAGGCCCCAAGTTGCCGCCCACGAACAACTCCTGGCTCCTGAATGGCCATGATCCCAGAGGCACACAGACCAGTCTCGGAACCCAGAGACTTTTGGCAGAAATCCCTCCAGACTTATTACTAAATATCAGAAATCCCAAATCACGTGGCCGAAAACAGCAAGAGAATACAATGATCCTGGGGCTGGAGCGATAGCACAGTGGGTAGGGCGTTTGCCTTGCACGCGGCTGACCTGGGTTCGATTCCCAGCATCCCATATGGTCCCCTGAGCACCGCCAGGAGTAATTCCTGAGTGCAAAGCCAGGAGGAACCCCTGTGCATCACCAGGCGTGACCCAAAAACCGAAAAAAAAAAAAGAAAGAAAGAAAGAAAACAAATGATCTAATGATGAGTTTTCTGCAGGTCTGATTAATGGGGAAAATTCCAACTAATAATGGTGGATCTTTTGTTGAAATATTGAATATGATCAAAGTGAAGAGAGAGTAAAGTGAAAACTATCTGCCACATAGGCAAGGGGAGGGGTGGGATGAGGGGTATACTGGGGTTCTTGGTGGTGGAAAATGTTCACTGGTGGAGGGATGGGTGTTTGATCGTTGTGTGACTGAGACTTAAACTGTAAAGCTTTGTAACTGTTCTCACAGTTATTAAAAAAATAAAATAAAACATAATATAAAATAAAATAAAATAAAAAAGTAATTTTGACTGAAATAATTACAGTAGGCTTTGATACATTGCAGTGACTTTACAAGAAGGGGTGATTACAATACAAACAAACCAGAAAAGCGTACATGTAAAAACAAATCAGAGAACATTTACAAGACACAAAGAATTACAAGAATAACCCCGTCAACAGTGATGTCAGCTATCTAGATAACAAAATGTGAAAAATTGTTTTTGTTTTTCTATGTGGTGGCTTCCCCTTTTATGATTTTCCCCCAAGCTAATGTGATGTATTTTATATTTCTTAAAATAGTTTATGCATGCAAAGGGCTAAAAATTTAGAAACACATTGAATATGTACAATAAATATTATAAGTATCTGTTCCTTACGCTCATTACACAACATCATTTTCTAAATGCCATTGACAACTATTTGAAAAATGTAATTGCAACTATGTGAATTACACAATCAAATTATTATGACCTGGTATGCATCTGCATTGAGGAATAACTAGCAAGTTTAACATAATTTATGCATTATCATCTCACATATCTTATTTTTCTGAGGTAACATTAAATTGACATTACATTTCAAAGGCACTAGTTTTCACCTAAAAGAAGAATAAGAGTGAATGTTCTAGGGGCTGGAGCAATAGCACAGCGGGTAGGGCTTTTGCCTTGCACGCAGCTGACCCGGGTTTGATTCCCAGCATCCCATATGGTCCCCCGAGCACCACCAGGAGAAATTCCTGAGTGCAGAGCCAGGAAACCCCTGAGCATTATCGGGTGTGACCCAAAAAGTAAAAAAAAAAAAAAATTAAAAGAGTGAATTTTCTAATGTACATGATGGTGAATATCATTAACATGGTATTGTGTACTTGAAATTTGCCCAGTTAAGTAAATTTTTATGCATATTACCTCTGTATTATCTCGTAGGCCTTACAGTTTATACTTTTCAAATAATAAAATATTTTTAAGTGTATTCCAAACCTTCATTGAAAAGTATCACGGGGCAGTGAGAAACACCTGTCCTGTACTTGGTTTGTGTATTTTAATGTGCTTGGAATCAAAACCATTTTTGTTTAGCTGATTAAAGCGGTTCTGGAGTTGCTTATAAAGGTGGCAAAATTTTACCTGTGAATTTTTATAGAAGCCTGGGGAAAGACTCAGCAGGAACTAACTTTCTGTTGTGCAGAAAAAAATATTTCCCCTTTATGTGGAAGTTAGTTCTTTATTTAAGAGAAGAAATCCCCTAGTGGAATGAGTTTCAGCAATATATATATACATATGTATACATATAGATGTACTATATATATACATATATAAACAATATATACATATATAATATATGCACATATATATTTATTTATTTATAAGATAAAATATACATTTTAAGATTGGAGTATTTCAAACTGAGAAAGCACACTTGAAAATGTTTTTATCATTGGTATTTCCAAAAATAACCCTTTATTTTGAAGTAGACGACAGTTTGCAAATTTTTGCTTGATAATGGATCATTTAACTTTGCTTATTTTTATTTTATAGTAATTGCTCTAAATCTTACATAACATTAAGCTTACAACTCTTTATTCCTATTTTATTTAAACATTGTGGCTTATGAAGTTGTTTGTGATGCATTTGTTACAGGCATTAAAATCCAAACATCAATTCTATCACCATGACTTTCCCTATGACTTCAAATCACCCTTCAAATCTGGCCTCAAATATCCAAAATAACCTTCGGTAGTATACCTAAAATAATTAATTTTATATTGCTTGTTTTGTATTACATTATAAATTATGTATATATGTATATACACACATATAATTTTATATATATGTAATGTTTTATATTACATTAAGTTTTATTACATCTAATAGCCTAGTTCTCCCTCTTGGAGTACCTGACAAGCTACCGAGAGTCTGTTGCCCACTTGGGAGAGCCTGGCAAGGTCCCCGTGGCATATTAATATCTCCAAAATACAGTAACAGATATATACATATCTCTCCGGGAGCCCGGCAAGCTACCAAGAGTATTCCGTCTGCATGGCAGAGCCTGGCAAGCTACTCGTAACTTATTCGATATGCCAAAAACAGTAACAATAGGTCTCATTCCCCTGACCCTGAAAGAGCCTCCAATCATTGGGAAAGACGAGTAAGGAGAGGCTGTTAATATCTCAGAGCTGAGTGTAATAGAGACGTTACTGGTGCCTGCTCGAGTAAATTGACAAACGGGATGACAGTGATACAGTGATTGCTTGTTACCACTAAATGGCTAATAGAATTAACAAAAATATTTCCATAAAAGGAAATTTGTGAAATTTGTTATATCTCACCATGGGGACATTGAATCCTTATGTGAGGATTTCCTAACCTCTTATCGCTAGTTGAGCCTTCTGTGTCACTGTGTTACTTGACCTTGGTCGTCTTCTATGGTACATCCCATCTATCTTGGTATAGTTCTCTGCAATGTTAATATTGTAGACCTTGGAAATGTCACGTGGCCATGAATGAGGCCATATGCTTTAGAAAACCCAGACTACATAACAAGGTTATTAGTAAAGCTGGGCCCAAAATGAGTTTACATGGCAGTGTTTGTGTGACTGCTGGGGCTTCTGGTAGTTGGGGGGCTGGAGGAGGCTGCCTACCCCCACTACAGCAAGGTCTCAGCCAAAATACACACACAAACAAACAAAAACGAAAAAAGTGTACCTGAAATTTTTGACAATTTGGCATCTCTCTGGAGCTAGGTTGTGAGGAGGTGGAGTCCAGCTTCTGGCATGCCAGTAACTGTTGGGGTGTGACTGCAGCTGCCAGGGATTCTACACCACAGAGACTTTATCCATCCCGCTCTGGAGTGTGCTACAGAGTATTCAGCCAGGGACTGATGTATCTGACTGAGATTTAATTATGATTCTGTAAAGGTGGACTGGTGGATAAGCTTACATGTTGATGGTTGCGAGATGTCAGTTTACAACACTTCATTGCCTCCCCCCATCTATATCATCAATTAGGATACAGAGATAATTTCTTTATATTCAATTTGACCTTTAAACGGTGAAATCTTAAGAGATATACTTTGCACACAGTTTACAAAATACATGTTTTCAAATCTGAAAGTAATATTTTGCTTTCAATGTCAGGTGGAAAACCTATTTTAAAAGCAAATATTTTGTTAGATTCTTTAAAGTATGACTATTACTATTATCATTATTTCAGTGTGTTGTATTTTATTAAATTAATATATTGATGTTAACGCTATTATTTTAAAATGTGGTGATTCTAGATATAGTTAATTGAATACAAGGTCAGAGTGGTGTAGAAGCCTGGGTTGGTAATCAGATAAGATCATAGTGGAGGAAAAGTCTGGGTTGGTAATACGATGTGTGTGGTGTCCTTGGAGAAAGGGGGACTTTATAAACCAAAGTAGGGAGAGTGCGATTTGAACATTGAAACTGTCACCACCCAAGAAAATTGTTTTCCATGGACCAAATGCTAGCATATAGGTATAGAACAGATCTTTTCCTGAGCATAGTCCTACTGACAAATTTATTGCAGATATCTGGCCCTTGTCACAGGAATTATGTATTTTTGTTCTTTAAATTGCTCAGTGTGCGGTACTTTGTTACAGCAACCCCCCAAAACTCATACAACTACCAAAGAATCAAATACATTCTGATGCAAGATGCTTAAATACAAATGTAATAAGTTTTATAAACATAAATGTAAGTTTTATAAGCACAAAATAAAATGAGGTCAACATGGATAAAAACAAGTTGTAATGACTGTTAAATCCAAGACAGTTGTTTGATATGTTGCTTTTTCAAAGCACTAATTATACTTGGACAGATGCAAGCTATGTGTAATGACATTCAGACACTTTATGAGCCCCATGAAAGTTAGAGGGGGAAAGTTCTTAAACATACTACACAAATTCCTGAAAATTGAATAGATTTGAAACTTTGTATTATTTAATGACTGTCAGTATATAATTTTGTCTCTTCAAATTTTGTTGCAGATGATTAAAAATAAAATTTCATCCATATCTGTAGATTGCAATAGCAAAGAAAATTGCCAATCAGGGGTTAAGTTCATGTCGAATCCATTGGAGAACAATCAATACATTTATTTAAATAAAGCAGATCATAGGGAGCACACATGAAGATGAATTATTCTGTTTTATGTGGAGTATTACCACATAAAATATAACAATGGTATGCAGAGGGAAAAGCTTCTCCTGGGTATCAAAGTTATTTAAATAATTCAATAAAATAGAAAGGATCAATGAGGGACTCAGATTTGCTTTAATTGACATATTCTCATAATAGCTCAAATCAGTAAGTATTTTGCTTCCAACTCTAATCTTTGGTCAGAATCTCTTTGGTAATTAGGGTCTTATATGAAATTTAACATGGTTTTATATGTTTTAATATTTTTTTGTATTATGGTCAGAATTTCCTTGTAACTGTAAACTAATTTGGGTAGTACTGACATTTTTATAATATAAAGTGATCCTACTTGTGAATGTTGTATATTTTCCTATTAATTTTTATCTTTATTCAGTTTATTTCACCAATGCCTTATGGATTTTAGTGTAGATATCTTTCAACTCCATTTCTTAATTGTTAAACAGAGCAAGTCAGGGGAAAAGTTTTCAGCAGTCTCATTAAGCAGTGTGAAAATTAGGGCCTGCCAAAAAGGAGGGAATTCAATTGAGACCAATGAAAAGTTTCCTCCAAGACTAAGTATATACAGAAACCAGAACACTCCTCACCATGATCAAAGTTCTGCTTGGCTGATTAAACTGATTTTCTTTAACCTTAGCAGCAGATCAGAAAAAGATAAAGTCTCTATATAGAAAAACATATCTTGCAGAATTTTTAATATATTTTAAAACATATTTGATATTGAGTCAAGTTTACCAGGTAAGCAAAGGGATGGGGCTATGAAAAAAAATAATCGAAAAGACTCAGTTGATTTATATGTTAGGCTTATCACAATTACTTTATTTTTTATTTTTTAACTTTTTATTAAATCACCATGTGGAAAGTTACAAAGTTCTCAGGTTTATGTCTCAGTTATACAATATTCAAACACCCATCCCTTCACCAGTGCCCATATTCCACCACCAAAAACCCCAGTATACCCCCGCCCCCAACCCCTACTCCCTACTGTATAACTAATGAATTTTACTTCATTTTCTCTTCACCTTGATTACGTTCCATATTTCAACACAAAACTCACTATAGTTGTTGAGTTTCCACCCAAGAGAGAAAGACCTACTACCAAGGAAGCATTTGATAATTAGTTTTCCATTGCTGGGAATGAAGAGATATGGAGCCCCACTGCTCCAAGTACATAACTCTTTTTTTTTGCCTTTTTTTTTTCCCCCCTCATCCCCCTTTCCGCGCCTCATAGTATGGTGTACGCCATGCCATGTTTCTCCCTGAAAATGGGAAACAACCTGGAAAGAGGGATATTTCCTCTTCTCAGCTGGCGTGGGGCTTTTGCTTAGTTCACAGACCAGAGAGGTGACTGCTACATTAATAACCTTCAATATTTCAACAAAAACTTACTGTTATTATTTGGAGTTCCCCCTGCCCCAAGTCAGACCTGTTCAAAAGGAACCGTTTCACATTGCTGACAATTATAGATGTTAAGTTGCGTGGACGCTGCTGCGTCCGCGCGGTTATGGATTTCTATATAAAGTCCAGGGAAAATTCTGCCAGAAATTGCATAGCCCAGCTCACAGTCCCAGTGCATTGCTGTAAGAAGTTTCTGGAATCAAAGTCTTTAGGTGCAGAGGGTCCGCTTCACTCTCAACAGCTCCGAATTTATCTGGGCCGAGGGCGTGCCGGTTATGCCCCCTTCCCATGAGTCCCTAGGAGCCCCAAGTGTAAAAACCGAATACCTCAGGGTTAGGATTCTTAGAAGATGGCACCTGCCATGTGGGTGCCGCCGCCTCCGTTTTCCATGCAGGAAGACAGGGAGGGGAGGAAAAATCCGCCCCCAGGCAGTACATAGTTGTAGCCCAGCTCGAAGTCCCAGTGCATTGCTATTAGATGCTGCGCTGGATGCCCGAATGTGTTAGGTCTCTGGAATCAAAGTCTTTAGGCACAGAGGGTCCTATGACAATTACTTTAAATGTATATAGAATTCAAGTTTAAGAACAGCAATGTTACAAGATTTGGATAACAGTAAATGAATTTAAAGTATTTTTAAGCGATTCATTGTCTGAAAAGAACTAAAAGATTTGTTAGATTGGACCGTTGATCTGTTAGGATGCAGATTATAACTCTAAACACTATAATTATTACGAATTAATGTGCAAATTGCCAGATAATAATTGAGTAGCAGTTAATCTTTTATTACCCAAACAGAAGTTAAGTAAAAAATTGCACTGGAGGATAGTACAGATGGTAACGTACTTGCTTTACAGAGAACTGATCAATACCAGAAGTGACCCCTAAGTGCAAAGCCACAATTAAGCCCTGAGTACAGCCAGGTGTTTCAAAAAAAGGAGGAGGAGGAGGAGGAGGAGGAGGAGGAGGAGGAGGAGGAGGAGAAGAAAGAAGAAGAAGAAGAAGAAGAAGAAGAAGAAGAAGAAGAAGAAGAAGAAGAAGAAGAAGAAGAAGAAGAAGAAGAAGAAGAAGAAGAAGAAGAAGAAGAATATAAATAGGCAAAAGCTATTTACAATTTCAAAGCGCTGATTGTATTCTACTCTCAACGACGATCATTATGTTATATTATTTAGAAATAATCTCTCATGGGCTGGAGCGATAGCACAGTGGTTGGGCGTTCGCCTTTCACGCGGCCTACGGGAGTTCAATTCCTCCGCCCCTCTCAGAGAGCCCGGCAAGCTACCAAGATTATCGAGCCCATGCGGCAGAACCTGGCAAGCTACCCGTGCGTATTGGATATGCCAAAAACAATAACAATTAATCTCTCAATGAGAGATGTTACTGGTGCCCGCTCGAACAAATCGATGAGCAACGGGATATATATATATATATATTATATATACACATATATATAATCTCTCATACGAATTTATTGAAAAGGTGTTATTTATAAAAATATTTAATTAAGACTTAATGTTAATGCTATGAAATATTTGAGATGGGATTGGTGACAGCTACTAAGAGACAAAATATGTCTACTGAATAGTCATATTGGGTCAGAATCCAGCTTCACCACTTAGCACTTGTGGGGCCTAACAATATTTCTATAGGGTTTAAATCTGTAACATAAAAATGATAATAATGATTCTGTGATAGTTTTACTGGAAATATTGCACAATACATCTGTGGATGTTTTTCTTTTTTTGTAATCAGACTAGATAAAAGAATGTCAGATAGTTGGTAAGTTATTATTCCCAATTGTTTCTATGTAGGACATCAGAAGAAATTCACGTATGAACTGGGAGATACAGTAAAGATCATCCTTACTAATGCACATAGACATCAGCTTTTCTATTGAAGATCTAAAGAAAAACGGAAATGTGAGCTTGGTCTTTTTACTTGAGTTGACCCGTATCTTTTAACCTTGCCTTGAACATAATTGATTTTCAGGAAATTAAGTCTGATCAAGATTTACATAGTTCAGTTCTTCCATCCCCCCTTTTAAGCCTTTTGACTCAGACTTAATTACAGCACTGTCTTTTCTAATTCTGTTGTTTACAGATCACAGTTCATGGGGCTTTTTCCATCTTTTTAATAGCATAAACCAATTTCCTTTTATATGTACCAATTACCTTTTATATGTACATATCTAAATGGGTATGTATTTGTATATTTATATATGTATAGATATTTTCTCTGGGCCTAGGTATATTTTTTTGGCTTTTTGGGTCACACCAGCAATGCTCAGGGCTGACTCCTGGCTTTGCACTCAGGAATCACTCCTGGCGATGCTCGGGGGACCATATGGGATGCTGGGAATCGAACCCAGGTCGGCCACATGCAAGGCCGCATACAGCCCTACCAGCTGTACTATCACTCCAGCTCCTCTGGGCCTAGATATTTTTGAATCATCTTCTTAGTTCAGTTTTTCTGAACTAATGCAGAAAGCCATATATTGGTTTTGTTTTATTTTTTAAAGTATAGAATTGTCACTAATATCATCTTAAATACTATATTTAAAATCTAATTTACATTTATGCATTTTTATAACATTATGCAAGTAAATTAAGTACCAAAATCCAGCAAGCTATATACTTTCTTTGGGAAAAATATGTTGAATATAGGTAAGCAAAATTAACATTCAGTTAAGTAATTTTTCACCATGACCATAATCTCTAATGTTCAGCTCAGTGGTGCCATATTTGAGAACTACCAGGATCATAGTAGCACTGTTGGGGTAGTATGAGTGTGTGATGGCAGATTTCAAACTCAGAGCCTTGCTAGGCATACGATCTACCATATAAATTTCCTCCCTTGGCTTCAATAAATCTTTCTTTTTTTCTTTTTTGGGTCACACTCAGCGATGCTCACGGGTTACTCCTGGTCATGCATTCAGGAAATACTCCTACCAGTGCTTGGGAAACTATACGGGATGCTGGGGATTGAAGTTGGGTCAGCAGCTTGCAAGGGAAATGCCCTCCCAGCTGTACTATCACTCTGGCCCTTGATAAAACATCTTTAATTAAATTGAAATAACGAAATGTAAGAAACTTAACATTTTTATATTATTTATATATAACAGAATGAAAAATAAAAATCTTGAAGTTTTATTTTAATTAGATTTATTTTAGCTTTTTGGGACACTCCAGGAAGTGCCCAAAATTTACTCCTGGTTCCGTGCTCATGGGACTACATGTGGTTCTGGAGACTGAACTCAGGTGTGCTGCTACTATCGCTCCAGCTCCCCCCATCTTTTTTTTTTGGCTTTTTGGGTCACACCTGGCAATGCTCAGGAGTTCCTCCTGCCTCAGGACTCAGGAATCACTCCGGGTGGTACTTGGGGGACCATATGTGATGTTGGGGATGGAACTGGGTCTGCCACATGCAAGGCACACACACCTGCTTTACTATTGCTCCAGCCCATTCCAACCCCATTCCAGGCCCCCCTTAAAGTTTTAGACATTTATTCAAGGAGCCAGAGTCATAGTACAAGATGCAGAGCTTTTGCTTTGCATTCAGCCCACTGGATTTGATCCCTGGGACTTGATAGGACCCCTTGAACTCAGCCAGGATTGATCCTTGAGTGCAAATTCAGGAGTAAGCTCTGAGCACTGTTAAGTGTGCCCCCCAAAATAAAAAAATATGTCAAATATAATATTATTAGAGATGATGGTTATCTTAGATTTTGTTGAAAAGGATGACTGAATTTATTGTCTCCCAGTCAACTCAAATTTAAATAATTTCCAAATGAATAGAGCTAAGAAAGAAAAGTTGATAATATAAATTATTAGAAAAATTTAGTTCTAAATGAACATTTTTGAGAGTAGCATTATGTACTGTATTAGAGGGTAAACTGAGACCTTACAAAGCTATTGTTCTTGTCTTTTATTTTTTATTGTAATTTAATTTAATTTTTGTTTTTATTTACTTTTTATTGATGAATTATGGACAAATAGCTTTATGTTACATCATGATTTTAAATTAGTATACATTACAAAATTATCACCATACAGTTGTAAATTTTAAGATCTAATCTCTTAACAACTTTTAAGCATGGAGCCAGTATTAACTATGGTGACTATGCTGTACAGTGAATCACCATGACCTATATATGTTATAAATGAACTGTGTATCTCTTGACACTCTTCATCTCTTTCACTGCTACAGGTTTCTATGTATGTTTTTAGTTTAGACAGGTAGGAAGCTTATTTTCATTGTTTATAATTATTGACTTAAAAGAAAAAATCTGCTTCAATTGTTTAGAGAAAAGAATTAATGAAGATGGGATATCTAATGCATATTATTGGACTGAGTTTTGCAGAAGAAAAGTTTACCAGCAATAACATGATTTCATCGTCAGGTCTCAACCCATGAACTTCTCTTACACATAATTCAGAAGTACACAGCAAAGGAGGGAAACTTACTTTTTCTAGATTTAAAAAGATAAGAGGCATTTTTTATGCACAAATATAAAGAAACTTAATAAGTTAATAATTAAAATATATGTTAATGTCTTTAGTTACTTATGTAATTACTGACCTACATCTCCAATGATTTCTCATTTTTTCAAATGTCATTTATGTTTTTAAGTAATGACAAAATATATTCTCAGCGTATTATTTCTCTCTGCTTTGAAGAAGTCGTTTTATGTTTGTATGCTTGAAGTATTGCTTGTTTCAATTAGTTGAATGACTTATCCAAGTTTCACTGAATGTTTAAAATGAACTTTAACTGGAATTTTCATCTAAACCCTGCTATAGGAGAAGTGCTATTAAATGGTGGTACAAGCATATAGCTAGCCACAGTCCTCTTATCTTTGTTCAAACCACTCTCTCTTTGTTTGGTAAGCTGGACTGCAATGAAAGAATATGAGCTAAATATTTCATGCTGTGTTGATATGTATAATTCATAACCAAACTCTTCAAAAAAGAAATAGATAAGTACCGAAAACTAGAAATGAACTATTTTATACTTACCAGAGGCATGGCATAAGGACATTTTAAGTCTTGTCTGCGCTGATACCATAACGAATTATAAAAATAGCAACCCGCTAAGAAAGATTAAAAGAGAGACAGAGAAAGGAACAAAAAAGAGAAGAAGAGAGATGATAGACAGAATGCTGAACATGGAAGAAAATATCTGCACACAGGATGTTGCAGAAACAGCAAAAAAAAGAAACTGTCTCCAGCAAGACAAAGACATAAACAACCTATTTGTAATACTTTCTCTCCTTGCTCTTTGCCTTTAAGGAATTCAAATAATATCCATGGATATTTCAAAATAAACATCTAGCTATAATGTGCTTTGACATATTTTTAGTGCGAATAGCTACAGTAGCATGGGTGAAACTAACGAGCATAAAAGATAGTAATGGAATGTTTTTGCTTGGTTTTTGTTTATCTTTAAGGAAGTATCATAAAGCTGAAAAAAGTATATTGGATAAAGTACAACTATCTAAGAATAAAATTTCAGACTTGATAAACTCTCTTAATAAACTTGAAGTTCTCACCCAAATAAATCCCTCAGAATTGGAAGATTAAAAATCCTCATAAATAAATGAAACTATGGGTCTCTGTGACTGACATAATAAAAAAGAAATTCGCAATTTGAACCTAAGTTTGGAATTGCTACAAAAACCTTCTAAAGCACCACGAAAGTTCTATTACTTTGATACAATGATCTGCTTTGCATTAATATTATGAGCAACAAGGTACTGCTTCTAATTGCTACATAAGAGCCAGTAGTTCTAAAGTACTATCTTCTAAAATTGAACTCTTGTTATATGAAAACAAGTTCAAGTCACTTGTTATTATACTGAACTGGATCTCACTTCATTTAGGTATCTTCTTAAACACCGACAAGAATTTTTAAAGATTCTAAAAGAAAAAAATTAAAATAGCACTGGAGGGTTCCTTTATCTGATTATTATTAAAAACTTTTTATTATTTTTAACAATTATGAGCAACTTAACATCCCTTGACAGAAGTAAATTATGTACACTTAAGTATGCATAAGTACATATATCCACCTAATATTTTTAAAAAGTAACTATGCAAATATATTATCTCATAATTCTATAAATATATTTCCAATGCTTACAACTATTCTCAACATTTGGATTTCTGTATAAAGTCCAGGGAACATTCTGCCAGAAATTGCATAGCCCAGCTCACAGTCCCAGTGCATTGCTGTAAGAAGTCTCTGGAATCAAAGTCTTTAGGCCCAGAGGGTCTGTTTCATTCTCAGCAGCTCAGAGGGCGTGCCGGTTACACCCACTTCCCATGAGTCCCTAGGAGCCCCAAGTGTAAAAATCGTATACCTCTGGGTTAGGAGTCTTAGAAGATGGCTCCTGCCATGTGGATGATGCTGCCGCCGCCATTTTCTGTGCAGGGAGACAGGGTGGGGAGGAAAGATCCACCCCTGGGCAGCACAGAGTTGTAGCCCAGTTCACAGTCCCAGTGCATTGCTATAAGAAGCTACGCTGGATGCCCGAATCTGTTAGGTCTCTGGAATCAAAGTCTTTAGGCACAGAGGGTCCAGTATTTTTTATATTTTAATGGATTATAACTACTAAATAAATTTAACATTAGGTTGCGTACTGGACAATTTCTCAGAGGTCTTTTCTTTTTTACAGAAGGAAAATTCAACATGCTTCATACGATATAGAACATTTCAATATTAAACCAAAAAAAAACTTAACTGCACATCCATCTTATGCTATATATAGGTTTAAGAAAAAACGTTTTAGTAATTAAATAGATTGAGTAACAGTGAGAAACAGTTACAAAGCTGTTCATGATCAGGTTTCAGCATCCAATGTTCCAGCACCCATCCTTCCAACACTGTACATTTCCCATCAATAATGACCCCAGTTTCCATTCCCCCACACCAAGCCTACCTCTATGGTAGTCACTTTTCTTCTCTCTGTGTGTCTGTCTCTTGTTTTTGTCTCTCTCTCTCTCTCTCTGTGTCTCATTATGTCTCCTCTCTTTTGTCTCTCTCTCTCTTTCAGTCTCTCAGTCTCTCTCTGTCTCTGAGTGTCTGTGTGTCTGTCTGTCTGTCTCTCTCCTCCTCTCTCTCTTTCTCTCTTTCTCCCCCATGCACATGTGCCTTTTGAGAATTATGCATTGAATGAAGGAGAACTACAGAAGCTATTGTGGTCAAGAACTAAGGAGTATGATGAAATAAACTGATGACTGTGGTTATTTTAATAGATTCTTTGTTGAATCAAGAAATTTATGTTTCCTGAATTTGAAAACAATTCTAGTTTGAGCATATTAAGAAGCAATAGAAAATCACGTATGTATACACGATGAAATACTATGCAGCTGTTAGGAAAAATGAAGTTATAAAAATTTGCTTATAAATGGATGGACATGGAGAGTATCATGCTGAGTGAAATGAGTCAGAAGTAATGGGAGAGAAAAAATCATTTCACTCATATGTGGGATATAAAAAAAAATGTCTGAGACTAATACCCAAGGACAGTAGAAACACATGAAAGAAGGATTGGTCCAAGGTTGGAAGCCTGCCTAAACCTTCCAAATATTTCTTTTCTAAAGACCTTTTCAGTGATATCATATAACTATTTATTGCCATTTGGGATTTTAGGGGACTGGAGTGATAGCACAAAGGATAGGGCATTTGCCTTGCACGCAGCCAACCCAAGTTCGATTTCTCCGTCTCTCTCAGAGAGCCCGGCAAGCTATGGAGAATATCCCACCCGTACAGCAGATCCTGGCAAGCTACCCGTGGTGTGTTCGATATGCCAAGATCAGTAACAAAAAGTCTCACAATGGAGACATTACTGGTGCCCGCTCAAGCAAATCGATGCGCAATGGGACGACAGTGCTACAGTGGAATTTTAGAGCTACCATCTTCAGTGACTAAGCATGGTGAGGTTCTGCATTGCTTACCCATTGTGACTTTTGCACACTTGAGATGAGTTTTTTGTGTTGTTGTGCATCACAAAAATGAGCATCTAGAATTAGAATGTTGCTGTATGCTCTTTGAGAGATCACTGGATCACTGGATCACTGTCATTCCATTGTTCATCGATTTGATCAAGCAGGTGCCAGTAAGGTATCCATCTGTCCTAACCCTGTCATGATCAGGTTTCAGAGATTTTAGCAGCCTCTCTTTACTCGTCCTTCCCAGTGGTGCCACATTGGAGGCTCTTTCAGGGTCAGGGGAATGAGACCTATCATTGTTACTATTTTTGGCATATCGAATACGCCATGGGGAGCTTGCCAGACTCTGTTGTGTGGGCAGGGTACTTTCGGTAGAGATATGTATACTCTCTGAGAGATATAATGAAATAAAGAAATAGCGAGAAATGGAGTAGTTCTGAGCACAGCTTCTTAGCTGTGAATTTGTTGGACTGGGTGTGGGACTCTCCATGCCCTAGCAATGACCTTATGAGGAGTTTAGCTGGCCCGGCTGTTGGACTTTTGGGATTCCTGACAGACCTGGGGGTGAAATGGTTGAATTTTCAAATACAATATTTTAATTTAAGTAAATAAGAATGTAGTAAATTCAAAGTTATGGTAAATTCATTATGTATGATCTAGATCATACATAAAAACAATGTTCAGACTGTACAAGAAATAGTTCAGAGGTTAAGGTGCTTGCCTTGCCTTTGGTCAACTCTAGCGGGATTCCTGGCACCACATATTGACCACTTGAGTACCAATAGTATTGACCACTTAACACAAGATTCAATATTAGGATAATTATTAATGTGAACTTTTAATTATAATCAGCTCTTAATACATATACTCAAATATAATTTGTCTTTATTAATGTCTTAGGAAAAAGTCAGTCTCTCAAACTTCCATTACTTTAGGAGTCACTCTGTATGTTTTCAATGAGAGAGACTTTTGGCACATTTTTTAAATGGAATCTATGTGTCCCATTAAATGTGAATGACAGATTCTTCGGTGGCATGCTGATAACTGCGCTGAAAACCCAGGAGTGCCCAGTTGATGAATGAGTTGTAATAAGGACTGGAACCAGCCCATCTGGAAGTGATCAATGCTAACATGGCAAAGGCTTTCTATCATTTCTACCTGATATTCTACTTCATCAAAGCCAGCATCTTGTTTCATGTGCGGTGGAGAATAGAAGTCACTTGGCAATTCAAGATGATCTGCAGTCAGGCCCGAAAGCATACATTGTATCACCTCCATTTCTTGCCCTCCTTGATTTTTTTTTATTATTTTCAATAGCACCAAACTATCAATCTGCACTTGTTTCACAACCTAATCTGTGATGCTACCTTTCCTAACTGCACTGGTGATGGAAGTTGAAGAGATGACCATAGTGGAAATACCTTCTTTGTGGGGTGCCATCTTTCAAGCCAGCCATGAAGATTCTGTCTTCAGTTTATCCTGCATCATCATTAGCAATCTGAATTAGTTTTGCACCTTCAGAGCTGAATCAATTTTAAAACATCTCTTTGAGAACATATTTCTTAGAAAATAGGGCTGGAGAGATAGTTCAGGTGTAAAGTGCTTGCTTTGCATGCAGCTGACATATTTGAACCCTGACACTACCTACGGTTCCCCCACATACACCATGAGCAATCTCTAAGATCAGAGTCAGGAGTAAGCCCTAAGCCTGGTATGACCCTCTCAAAAAACAAAAAGTGGAAAAGAAACCAGAACACGTATCTTAAAATAATGAAACATTAAACTTCTTTGTCTCCTTCTTTCTTCCATTGTTTATTGCTCACTCTCTAGTCTTTTCTATTGTAGGTATTTCGATGACTAAGAAGTATACCGACTGCATCCCTTTGAAAAGTAGCATAAAACTTAGGCAAGACCATCTGTAAAAATTATCAATGAATGTTCAGAAACATCTATTTTATTTTATGATTAAAAATATGCTCTGCAGTCAGAAGTGTTTGTGGTTTATCACAAAATAAAATATCTTTTGGTATACTTTTAATTTTGTATTAATTGTTTATTGCCTGTCAGTTTAGAGCATTACTCACTAAGTGACAGGCTATACTTGCCCACCAGAAGGTCATTCTGTGATACCATACTTTTAAAAAAAATTTGATGTAGTAAATTCAATAATTTTTCAATGAAAACATATTTTACAACTCAATAATATTGAAAGCAAACATGGTGCATATGTCCATTCTTTCTCAAATCTACTCAATACTTTAATATATTAATGATATTTCAACTTTTAAAAGCCAATGCTGGACTTTGTCTATGTTTTAAAATTAGTTCATATAAATTAGCCGAGAAATTCTGAATTTAGTTCTATAAGAACAAAATAAGTTTTTAATCTATTCATGCAAGTAAATATTGTTGATTGACAATCTAACTCTAGTAAATTACTTGTTTTTCTTAGTCTTTCCAATAGAAATATCTGTTCTAAACATTGTCAACAAGTCTGTCATCTATAGTTAATCATTTCCATAGAACATGATCAAAATTTTGTAAATTGAATAGTGATTTTTTGTAGCTTGAAGTTGATTTTGCTGCCATAGTAACAGAGTTGTGAAGCATAATGTAGGCAATGCATTAAATGACAATCTTTATAAATGCTGTCATATAATGAGCTCATATGAGAGAAACCATTTTCGTTTATGTTGTTCAGAATAACTATGTTGAAATGAAATTTGAATAATGTGTGTATATGCTGTCACAATGCCAGTGAACTACTTAAACATTTAACAGGAACTTGAATGCTATTTATTAAATTACTCAGACATTCTTTCTCACCTCATTTAGTTATGCCTAACATAACGATTAGCATGCATATCATATCGATAATCTCTTTTTTGATTTATGAACAAAAATCATGAGTGTTCAAATATATGTTGTTTTATACACACTATGTAATTACTCAAAATGTAGTTAGCTCCTTCAAATTATGTCACATTTAGCATATAATATCTGACATGTTCTCATATTAATTGTCTTTATTTCTAGTATTATAATAATGCATATACCCATATAGCTGGCAGATTTCATCAATTTAAAATTTCACATGTATTTAATATATCTTTATGAATATGTTCATTTGTGCAATTTACAGACACACACATTACATGTATGCATATTGTTGGATAACATTGGGTTGTCCTTGCTCCTCCCATAGGGAGTTTAGGTTATTGAGCTACTCCCACATCAGTGCCCCTGAGGCATACCCAATTACATCATGCACAAATAATCCCATATTACTTTTTTTTATGTTACTTGCATGGTCTAGCAATGTCCTTTTTGTCGACACAGGAACACTGTTGATGCTTTGCTTCTGTATCATGGGAGTTAATTAACTCCAAATAATATTTATTCCTGGGCATCTATTATACTTACTTGAATTAAACCTCAGTTGCCCTTAGTTCCTAGTACTCCAAAAGCAGCGTCCCTATGAACTGACTGGTTGGACCCAGGGCAAGCAGTAAGCTACCCTGGCATCAGAGAGACAAGCTAAGTGTCAGAATAAGTATAATAAATTAACAGCATGGCCATGGAACAAATTCTGTCATGACACAAAAAGAAGTAAATGAATAAGGACCCTGCTGAGGTTATAAAAGACTAGCCTGGCCTGAGGACTATAGTCTGGGATATATAGTGAGATGTCCCCAGGAATAGCCAATTTCTAAGCTTGATAAATCTCTTACTGTGTTCATACAAAATGACTAGAAATATTATAAGAAGTAAATTTACTATGATTAGTTAAATGGATTACTAGCTGAGGAAAGGAGAAAGCAATAGACCCTAGATGGAATACTACCCTTGAATGGATCTCCTAGTAATCTAGAGTGCTGAAACCTCAGATGAGATTTTTGTCCTTGAGTTAATCTCCTCAACCTTCCCCTGAAGGAGTGGCTTTACCTCTGCTTGTTGTTATGACAATGTTCAACCCCACCTATGTGTACCCCCACCCTTCATGATTTCTATATAGAACTATTCTGTAAGGAGTAAGACTAGATGTTGAATAAGAAGATATGGAGGATGAGAATGATGATGGAACTATGAAATTATGGAATAACAATGACTGGGACTACGACAAAAACTATGACTATGATTGTGCTACAAGAGGAGAGATCAGACTACATTGGGGAGGATAGAGAAATAAACTGACTACTGATCAGCCTGGGGCCAGTCCCTGTTTCTTCATTGCCCCCGTCCTCAGTCCGTCCATCGCCAAGGGCTAGCCAGGGGAACAGTTCTCAGCCACTGAATGCTGGAGTCCTGTGTGCCCATGCCCTTTCTTGGAAACTCACAACATATGTTATTTCCATAGGAGACACAGTCAGAAAATATTAGGAAATTTAATATAAAAATTTGGAATAGAAAACCAATTTGAAAATCTGATTTACTGTTCCTCTTTGTGAAATGGCCATATAGTCACTTTAATAAGAACAGTTATTGTTAACAGGTACTAGTAGATTAAATTTTAAATAGGCTGCTTTTTGTTGTGATTTGTGATTTCATGTATTTATAAATACATTTACTGTGTCATAGCTATATTCTGAAGCAAATAGTGGTGATAATTTTACCTTTATATACTTAGTTTACTGACACAACAATACTTAGTACTAGGTAAACTCTTAGCTGTTTAGTTTAGTTTTAGAGTAAATCTAATGATCAGGCACTCCCAATAAAGAAAATCATATCATCAGTAGGCCATGCCCCAAATATTTCATCAATCTTAGATAATCTGCATTCTGAATGATAAAATTATGAAAAAAATATGTAAAATAAATTATAAATACCAAATTTCTTTATTTAAATCAGTTATTTTTAAAGGGCTGGAGCGATAGCTCAAAGGTACGGCGGTCGCCTTTCACGCGGCCAACCCGCCAACCCGTGTTAGATTCCTCCGCCCCTCTTGGAGAGCCCAGCAAGATACTAAGAGTATCACGCTCACACTGCAGAGCCTGGCAAGCTACCCATGACGTATTGGAAATGCCAAAAACAGTAACAGTAAGTCTCTAAATGAGAGACATTACTGGTGCTTGCTCGAACAAATTCATGAGCAATGAGATGACAGTGACAGTGATAGTGATTTTTAATAACTGCAATTATTTCACCAAATTCCTTAAATCTTTTCTCACCGCCTATGAAAATGCAGAGATCAATATTAGATATAACAGGCTAATGTTAGATGAAACTAAAGATTTATGAACTGATGAATATAATCATCCCCTAATTTAGCAGCTAATTCTGGAATAGCCTGATACATGATACATAAGCATTGTTTCTGAAAATATCTGATTTTCTTCACCTAATATAATTAACCTTCTCTGTCCTCTGTGAGTTAGTGCTAGTCCTGTAATTTCATTCATCCAATCAAAAGTGAGTAAAAGTGTCATTTTTCCATGCTCTTTTCCCCTGTTCTTTAATCCTGTAGAGAGTGAACATCTGTCAGCATGAGTTACAGCTAATTACACCTAAAAATCATAAGGTGAATAGGAAACTAACTTTGTTGTTTGGAATCAAAGAAATCCTGGACTTTTTTCCACCAGCTTATGCTAATTTACTTCAAAGTACACAATTAGTCATCTCATTACTAATTACAATTAGTCATCTCATTACTAATTGCAATTAGTAGTCTAGCATTCTCAGAAACTAAGGAGAGAAAGAAAAGCAGACAGACATAGAAAGAGAAGGGATGGAAGAGGAAGAAAGGGAAAGGAAAAGAAAAGGTCACTGTCATCCCATTGCTCTTCGATTTGCTCGAGCGGGCAGCAGTAACATCTCCATTGTGAGATTTGTTGTTACTATTTTTGGCATATCGAATACACCAACGGGTACCTTGCCAGGCTTTACTGTGCGGGCGGGATACTCTCGGTAGCTTGCCGGGCTCTCTGAGAGGGTCGAAGGAATCAAGCCCCGGTGGGCCATGTGCAAGGCAAACGCCCTACCAATGTGCTATCGCTCCAGCCCGCACAGCGAGAAAGAAAAGGTAAGCCAGGAAATTCAAAGTTACTGAAAAACAAAACAGGATGAAAAAAAGTGCGTAAAAATAAGCCTATAGATATAGAAAACTTGAAATATTATGTCACACATTTTAAAACTGTGTGGATTCTCACTAACTTCACTCAGAATGATACTTTTTGGGTCTCTCCATATAACAGCAAACTGCATGAGTTTAGCTTTTGTTATGGCCAATTGATGTTCCATTTTGTATATATACCATAGATTCTTTATTCAGTCATCTATTCTCGGATACTTGGGTTGTTTCCAGTTTTTAACTATTGTGAAAAATGCAATGAGCATAGGGGTGCAAACGTCTTCTCCATTTTGTTCTTAGGTCCTTAAGATATATTCCAAAAAGTAGGATTGCTGAGTCAAATAGATTTTTTTAGGAATGTTCATGTTATTTTCCAAAAACTGCTGGAGCAGCCAATATTCCACCAGCAGTGAATTAAGAATCCCTTTCTTTTTGAATTCGCATCAGTGCTGGTTTTTCTTTTCTTTTTCTTATTTTTTTATGTGTGCTAGTCTCCGAAGTGTGAGCTGATATATCATTATTTTGATTTTTGTCTTTCTGATGATTAGTGATGTACAGCATTTTTTCATGTGTCATTTGGTCGTTTGTATTTCCTCTTTGACTAAGTCCCTGTTCATCTCTTCTCCTTGCTTTTAGATGGGGTTGGATGTTTTTCTCCTGTTAAAGTTTTTCAGTGCCTTGTATAACCTGGATATTAACCCCTTATAAGATGAATCTTGGGTAAATAGTTAATTTAATTCCACGGGCTGTCTCTGTATTGTGATTGTCATTTCCTTTGAGGTAAGAAGCTTCTCAATTCACTATAGTCCCATTTATTTATCTTTGCTTCTACTTGCTTGGTTAGTCAGTGGTGTTTCATCCTTGAAGATGCCTTTAACTTCCATGACATAAAGAGGTCTGCCTTCATTTTCCTCTATGGACCCTATAATTTTGGGACCAATATCCAGGTCTTTAATCCATTCTGATTTGACTTTTGTGCATGTGATTAAAAGATGTCTGAGTTCAACTTTTTTTCACGTAGCTGACTAGTTTTCCCAGGACCATTTGTTGAAGAGACTTTCATTTCAGAGTATAAGGGAACTTAATGGGGTAATAATAAAAACCCCCAAACAATAGAAACAAAAACCATGAGCACTGGTATTCAGAGGAAACACACCACTTAAGGGGGTTAGGAGAAGAACAGGGAGGTACAGTAACTTTGACCTAGGAAAGATCAAATGGAAGGAGGAGTTGTGCTGTAAGATGTTAAAGTGGTATATATGAAACCCTATTGGCAACATTACAGTAAACCACAATGTAAAAAAATTATATTTAAAAAAATTGCCCCTTGTAGAGACAGACTGGTGGGCAGAACAGAAATGGAGTGAAGGGGAAAATAAGGGAGAGGGAAGTGGGCATTGCTAAAGGGATTGGTGTTGAAACAATGAATGCCTGAAACCCAATCATGAATAACTTTGAAATTTCATGGTGACTAATAAATTTTAAAATTATGATAATAAAAATACAAGAATGCAACATAAAGCTCTTAAAAATAATAAAAGGTACAATGAAAGAAAAACCCCGTTTCCAGCGAATTTACATTTAAATTTTCAAGAAAAATTTTTGTAAGAATTAATTTGGATATACTTAACAATTTATTCCCAATCTTTTTTGTTTTTGAAGTAAACAGTTTTTATTGAAATAAATTTATGTATAGACACGAGAGAGAGTGTGTGAGAGAGAGATACACACAGACAGACAGACAGTCAGAGACAGAGATAGAGAGATATTTGAGAGAGAACAAGAAAGAGTTCCTGGGTTTCTCCAAAATGGGAAAAAGCCATGTTCACATCTTAGGTCAAGAAACAACAAGGGAAGCCTCTTCAACAAGTGGTTCTGGGGAAACTCGATAGCTACCTGCAAAAAATGAACTCTGACCTCTGTCTAATGCCAGGCACAAAAGTCATATCAAAGTGGACTAAAGACCTTAATATCAGACATGAATCTGTAAGGTACATAGAAGAAAATGTAGACAGAACTCTCCATGACATTGAAACTAAAAGCATCTATAAGGATGAAACAGCACTGACTGTGCAAGTGGAAGCAAACATAAACAAATGGGACTATTCTGCACTTCAAAAGAAACAGTGGCCAAAATACACAGAGAGCCCACAGAATGGGAAAAAATATTTACCTAATATCCATCTGATAAGGGATTAATATCCAGAATATACAAGGCACTAGTATAATTGTATAAGAAAAAATCCTCCAACCCTATCAAAAAATGGGGAGAAGAAATGAACAGAAATGTCCTCAAAAAAGAAATACAAATGGCCAAAGGGCACATGAAAAAAATGCTCCACATCACTAGTCATCAGGGAGATGCAAATCAAAACAACGAGATATCATCTCACACCACAGAGACTGGCACACATTGAAAAGAACAAAAGCAACCAATGTTGGTGTGGATGTGGAAGAAAAAGGACACTCTTTCACTGTTGGTGGAAATGCAGACTGGTCCAGCCTTTCTGGAAAACAATATTGACAGTCTTTCAAAACCTAGAAATTGAGCTTCCATATGACCCTGCAATACCACTTCTGGGAATGTATCCTGAGGATGCAAAAAAGCAAAGTAGAAATGACATCTGTACCTATATGTTCATTGCAGCACTGTTCACAATAGCCAAAATCTGGCGAAAACCTGAGTGCCCTAAAACAGATGACTGTTTGAAGAAACTTTGGTACAACTATACAATGGAATACTATGCAGCTGTTAGAAAAAAGGAGATCATGAATTTTGCATATAAGTCAACCGGCATGGAAAGTATCATGCTGAGTGTAATGAGTCAGAAAGAGAGAGACAGACATAGAAAGATTGCACTCATCTGTGGAATATAGAATAACAGAGTAGGAGACTAATACCCAAGAATAGTAGAAATAAGTACCAGGAGGTTGACTTCATGGTTTGGAGGCTGGCTTCACATTCTGGGGAGAGGGCAACTCAGAGAAGGGATCACCAAGTATAATGTGGTCAGAGGCCATGCAAGGGAAGGTTGATGCAGGCTGAATGTGGGCTACAGACTGAACACAGTGGCCACTCAACACCTTTATTGCAAACCACAACAGCTAATTAGAGAGAGAGAACAGAAGTGAATACCCTGTCACAGTGGCAGGGTAGGGTGGGGGGATATGGGATTGGGGAGGGTATGAGGGATGCTGGGTTTACTGGTGGTGGAGTATGGGCACTGCTGAAGGGATGGGTTCTCGAACATTGTATGCGGGAAACATGAGCACAAAAATGTATAAATCTGTAACTGTAACCTCCGGTGATTCACTAAAAATAAATAAATTTAAAAAAAAAGTTCAATGATAGTAACAAATTTTTATAATATTTATATGGCTCAGCAAAATTATTTCCTTCCGGTTATAGTCTCACACATGATTTGTATAGAAACAAAATAATTCATTATTAGTAACTTTAGTGAGTGCTACTGAGTATTTTTTAGCCTTAAAAATAATCACTGCCAACTATAAATATTCTAAGTTTCTTCTTTTACAATTAAATGGAAATATATGTTTATTGTTATTAAATATTTAATAGTTAAGAATATTCATAGTTAATAATTAACATGGATTTTAAAGCAGAGATGGAGAATCAAATGGAAAATTCTTTAACTGTTCTCCACAATATTTGTCCTAATTGGAGAAAATTTTTTTGTAGTATAACTACCAGAAAATTATTAGCAGTATAATCTTCAAAGTATTAAAAATTACACATTTTTGCTCATCAATACATGTTTCTCTAGTAACTTCCTTATGGTTATTTTTATTACTCAGGTTTGAGTATTCACTAACCTGATTAATGCTCTGAGCAAAGATTTCTTTATAAATTTTTTTCTCCATATTCCTCAATCCAAGAAAAGCACTAATATATCTACCATTCCTAAATTTTGTTATTTCCAAAACAATGTACAAATCTATATGTGATTTTCTGGCATTGGTTTTGCTTTTCAATAAAATCTTAGAACCATCCAAACTCTTGTCTATATCAAGAATTCTTTCTGTTTTTCTATTGCTCACTGGAAATATATGGTATGTGTCAAATCTAATCATTGTGTATTTTTAAATGTATACAACATGATTCAGAAAGTTGTACATAATACAACTTGTATTCAATGGTGTATTCATACACACAAAAAAATTCAGTTTTTTCATGCAATCAATGTCCCAACACCTATCTGACACCCAGTGTCACTTTTCCTCTACCAATGTGCTTTGTTTTCCCATCACTCCAAGCCTTCCCCCTTAGCAGGCACAAACAAACTTTATGTTTCTTGTGACAAAAAATGGCACATGGAATGATCAGAAATAGTTTACAAAAATTCAACTTGTAATGATTATTATATATTATTGTCAGGGGATTAATTGGGTTGATTGATACTGGTTGAGCCTTCTGTATTATTGTTTTCACTCATTGAGCTTGTCCTCTATACAATTTCCTATCAAATTTGCTATGCTCCTATTGAGAAATTTGCAGGAAGTATCCACGAGCTATAAAGCTAGGCTGTTTTTATGTTGGAGGAATTCCCATGTGGCAGATATTGAGTACATCCATATGGGAGGGTAATCTACCCATCCCCATTCCAAGAGTGTCACAGAGTTTTTAGCCCTGAGTTTGATTTATCTGGGGTGACTTGATGGTTTCATAGCCTGTTCCAACCATTTGCATTTAAGACAGTGTGTATCCAGTTCAAAGTCTGGCTATTCCATCTAAGACTATTGTAAACATCCTGGTGTGAAGCTGCTTATTTCCAGACTCCTGTCTCAGAATGGGTTAGGACAGTAGCCCTTCTTCCACTTACAGCCACTTGCCCCAGGAGGAGCTCCTTCAAGACATGGCCCAGCTCACCACATGTCCATTAGTACCTGGTATACCCCTGGTGAAGGTGCTGGCTTCTAACCGCCTTGAAAGTCTGATCTGGGAAAGGATCTGATCTGCAATAACTCCCAACACCTCCAATGCCATGACTGGAATAATTTCCCTCATGATATTCCCAGGATGACCCTCCCTCCATTCTAAACAGATGCATCCCAGAGTGAAGAAAACTGCATCTAACTCCCTCTTTATGCACTGATGAGATATGTGCCCATTCCCTATCTTCAGAAAGCTGCCCAGTGTCAACAGTGCAGGGCCTCCCCAAAATCAACCTTATGGACATGCTTCAGTTGAATCTGCCTACACTTTAACCAGGTACATCCTGGGGTGTATATATCTATACCGGTCCCCAAATCCACTTCTCAGCTGTTGTTGGGACAAGACTATGTCTTCCACCTGCAGAAGGCTCCACAGCAGCGCTAGAGCCAACAGACCCCTGCCCTCCACACCTTCCCTCTGAGCATGTACCAGTTCAACATCCTCCATTCTAACAAGATACAACATCCTTGAGATATCCTGCATCCACGCCCCTCTCTCAGTCTAAGGTGGGAAACAAGCCCTTTTCCTGCTTTCGTACCTTCAGGACCAACAGCACATATAGTGCCTCCCTCAAGACCTACCCTCTGGAATTGCCCCAGCTGAACCCACTCATTCTAAACAGGTGTATCCTAGGATGAAGCTGCCAGCCCATAGATCCCCTTTTCAGAGTTGACTGGGACAGGACTATGCCCCCAGCTTGTGGACGATGCCACAGTGTCACTAGAGCAACAAACATCAGTTCCATAGACTTTCCTTATGATACGTCCCAGTTGAACAAGCCTCAATTCTAAATAAACATATTTATTAAAATGAATGAGAATGAAGGTACAAGCTATCAGAATTATGGGTTATAGCAAAAACTGTTTGAGAGGGGGAAATTCATAGCGATATATGACTACACAAAACCAAAAAGTAAAAAAAACGAGACTATGTCAAATTAAAGAGTTTCTATATGGTGAAGAAAACTCAGGCTAATACTAAAGGACAGCTCATTGAATGGGAAAAATATTCTCATTTAACTCATCAAAGTGTTGATATCTAAGATATATATATGTATATATCTGTGTGTTATAAAATACAATCATAAAAAAACCAAAACCTCATCACAAAATGAGGAGAGGAAATGAACAGACACTTCTCAGAGGAAGATGGGAAAATGGCCAGTATGCACATGAAAAAGTGCTCATTCATCAATAGGGAAACCAATATCAATACGACAATGAGATATCATATCAAACCAGTGAGAATGACTCATACCAAAAAATAGTGGGAACAATCTGAGTCGGTAGGTATGTGGTCAAAAGGAACACTCATCCGCAGCTGGGAATTCTGTCTGATCCAACCCCTTTGGAGAAAGAGTATGGCTAATTCTCAATGAACTGTAATTGAGCTACTATGTAATCCAGCAATTCCACTGTTGGGCATTTACTCTTGGAGCAAAAAACATCCATTCGAAAGAACATAGCAGACCATAATTCACTGCTGCACTTAATACAATAGCCCAGTAATCAACCTAGGTGGCTCAATAACAGAGGAGTAGATTATGAATATGTAGTAGATAGACACAATGAAATATTATGCAGCTACAAGGAAAAAGTGAAATGTGAGTGGATGCAAACTGGTTGGAACAGGATATCATGCTGAGTGAAGTAAGCCAGGATTTGGACATATAGAGGCTTATCTCACTTATTAACGATAAATATGATAATATAATAATTGGACACAGAAATGTAATGCACAAAGGTGGGGAAGATATCGAGATCAGCCTTGACTCCACAGTATAGGGGAGAGAAGGAAATAAATGGATGGGGAAAAGAAAGAAGGGAAAGGGAAGTACGAGGGAACCAGAGTCAGGCCTCAGTTATACCTGATACATGAGAGGGTGGTAAAGCTCTAAAGCACAAAATCAAAAACATTGAAAATATGAAATCTTCTCTGACCCTGGTTTGTATAAATTCTCAGCGAAATTAGTACTATGAAAACAATACAATATCCCTAATCTAGCTCTATAAACAGATATGTTGTACACTGTAGCACTGTAGCACTATGGTCCCATTCCATAAAAAAAAGAAAGAAAGAAAATATGAAATCTGAATTACAACCACAGAACTTTGAAATGTTCCTGAGAAAGTATTAGACGGGGAGGAGGGTGAGTACGTGATAATATTGGTGAAAGGAATTTGACACTGGTGATGGAATTGGTGTCTGTATATTGTACGCCTAAATCCCAACTTTCTATAACTTTATAAATCAAGGCTTTTAATGAAATAAAAAATTAACAAAATAAAACTGTTGTAAGAACTAGTGCATTAATTTTATGCATTCATAACTATTTTATTTCTCTGAAATAAATTCCCTAAAATATATTTACTTAGTTTTATGGTAATTGTATGTTATTTTTAAATGAAACTGCCAAACATTTCAAGTAACTGATCATTTGACATTCCTGACATCAATACATAAGTTTTTCACACATTTAAGATTTAGTTGATTTTTTTGACATTTAAGTGTTTCTGTTAGTTATAGTTATGCCCCTTCTATGACTTTATATGTATATATATATATATATATATATTTTCTTGGTGGCCTATGCAAAAAAATCGCAATATTAGACAGCTTTAGTTGTTCTTATGTCACATTTATATACCTCCTGGACTCTGTGCAGGCTGTTTTCACTTGGGGTGCCCCAGACGGGGGCAGGTGAGAACCCTCCCCACTCTAAGGGATGAAGCCCTGGCATCTCTCCACTACCCAACTGCCACCACTCTCCAGGCCTCTTTCCAGACATAGTGGCTGCACGACATATTATAAGACATTTCCTACCCATTTTCCATAATTACCACACCACATTTGATGGAGTTTAGACAGTTGGCAACAAATCATAGAGAGTAATATATATATATATATATATATATATATATATATATATATATGCCTCTCGGAGAGCCCGGCAAGCTACCAAGAGTATCCCACCCTCACAGGCAGAGCCTGGCAAGTTATCCATGGCATATTCTATATGCCAAAAACAGTAATGATAGCTCTCATTCCCCTGAGCCTTAAAGAGCCTCCAATCGTTGGAAAGACGAGTAACAAGAGGCTGCTAAAATCTCAGGGCTGGGAGGAATAGAGACCTTACTGTTGCCCACTCGAGTAAATCGATGACAGTGATACCGTGATACAGTGATACCTCCTTTTAGTAAAATGTCTATGTTTGCAGAGTCTATAAACTATTTTATTGGTTTAAATCTGAAGCATTTTCAGCTTTCCTTTTTTACTTAGAATATAATAGCTATGCATCTTTTAAATCTACTGTGTACTTTTACTTGGCTTTCAGAAAGCCAAAGTTTCACATTCTTATTAATGGCTTCTTTTAATCCCTTTATCTTTGATTTTGTGTTTCTTTCTTCAATAGCATTTGTTGCAATCCTGTTTTCCTTTTTTTTTTGAATTATATCTTCTTCAATGTAAAACTGTTACATATACATATTTGTGAGAATCCTCTCAGTATTTTATTTTATGTGTCATTTATTGAGGTGTTCATCGATGAAACGGTTATTACTGTACTGTATGACTTGATATTAATGAAAATAATTCCTCTATTTATATACTTTGATGTGAATGATACCTTAGTTCATCTAGGATTTCCCCTTGCCGTATAAACTTTAGAATAATTTTGTTTATACATATAAAATATCTTGCAAAAATTTTATGAATATTATATAAATATTGTTTATCAGAAAGGATACATAGGGCATATGAATATTGTAATCATGTTGATTCTTTAATCCATAAACTAGGTATTTATTTAGATTACCTTTTATATTACTTTTTTATTTTCTGTATAATTGTACACATGATGTTTAGTGTATAACTATTTCTATTTATTTGGGGAAGAACTGTTATTAATTTTTAAATTAAGTTTCTGCATATTGATTTTAAGTGTATTGAAATCAAACTTATTTTATGTAAAATACCATCCCAATGAACTTGTTGAATTAATTTATTATTTGGAGGACTTTTTAATAGATACATTACAATTTTATTCTGAGTCAATTTATCATTTGTGAGTAAATGTTCATTTGAGTGAAACTGCATAAATATATTTGAAAACACATGTCATTTTTCAATCTGTGTTTTTTTCTGACATGTCAAAAACTTTACATATTGAAAGTAGAAAAAAATTCTATAAAAATGCAAAAAGTATCCAAATTAGTCCTTGAAGAATTTCTCTCCTTTCCTTTTCTGAATCACAACTCCAAAATTTTGTACACTCTTTTTTTTTTTTTTTTGCTTTTTTGGTCACACCTGGCATTGCACAGGGGTTACTCCTGGCTCTGCACTCAGAAATTACTCCTGGCGGTGCTCAGGGGACCATATGGGATGCTGGGATTTGAACCCGGGTCGGCCACGTGCAAGGCAAACGCCCTACCCGCTGTGCTATCGCTCCAGCCCCCTTTACAGACATTAAATAAAAAAGCAGGTATAAAAAAAAAGCACCAACTTACTTATTCCTCTTGATGTCATACCATACCTATAAATACACTAACATTTTAATTTTTAATTCAATAATTACATAGCACAGCAGTTAGGGCATTAGCTTTGCACCTGGCTAACCCGGATTCTATTCCTCCATCCCTCTAGGAGAGCCTGGAAAGCTACCAAGAGTATACCATCCACATGGTAGAACCTGGTAAGCTACCTGTGGCATATTCGATATGCCATAAACAGTAACAAGAAGTCTCACAATGGAGACGTTACTGGTGCCCGCCCAAGCAAATTGATAAACAATGGAATGACAGTGCTACAGTGCTACATTTTGTTATGTAATATTGAGATGAAAATAATATGAAACATTGAAATGAAAGATATGAAAAGAAAGATAATATGAACAATTTCTTACTCGATAACTATTTTTGTAAACAATATTTATTTTAGGACACATTTCATAAGTCTTTGAACTCATATGATGAGAATTACAGGCACACGTGTAATAAAGAAAAAATACCAAGGTTTTTTTTGATCACCAAATGGGGTAACATCTCCCATATTGCGTTATTGCTTGCTTCATCTTGATTCACAGTTGTCAGAATTTTCTGACAATTGGAAGTAGAATAGCTAACCATGAAAGAGATTTCCACGAACCCATCTTAGGCAGCAGTTGTACTTATAATGCATCAAGTAATTGCTAATTATCTGGGAGATGGAAATTAAAAAAATGAGATATTTTCTCACACCACAGAGACTGGCACACATCAGAATGAACAAGAATAACCAGTGCTGGTATAGTTGTGAGGAGAAAGAGACATAGCTCCTAGCAATGCTGACTGTTTCAGCCTTCTTTGAAAACAATATGGGCATTCCTCAAAAAACTAGAAATTGAGTTTCCGTATGACTCAGCAATACCACTTCTGGGAATATACCCTGGGAACCCAAAAACACATAGCCAAAATACCACCTGCACTTCTATGCTCTTATAAGAACTATTCACAATAGCCAGTATTTGTAAACAACCCAAGTGCCTGAAAACAAATGACTGGTTAAAGAAACTATGCTACATCTACACAATGGAATACTACATAACTGTGAGGAAAATTGGAGGCATGAAATTCTCTTATAAATGGATGGATATTGAGAGTATCATGCCGAGTAAAACAAGTCAGAAGAGGGACAGACATGGAATGATTGCACTCAGTTGTGGGACATAAAAAAAAAAGTCACGTGAGATTAATACCCAAGGACAGTGGAGTTATGCATCAGGTAGATTGGCCCATACTTGGAAGCCTGCCTCACGTGCTGTGGGAGAAGAAAGTTGGGATATAGAAGAAATCACTCTGGTAATAATAGTAGGAAATGGTCACTGGTAAAAAATGCACTCTGAAAGTGGGTAATGAAAGAAATATAATATAAAATATAACTCTCAGTATCTGTATTGCAAACTATAATGCCCAGAAGAAGGGAGAGAGAGATCGAAAGAGTGATACACAGGCAGACACAGAAACAGAGAGAGATGGAGAGATACTTAGAAAAAGACAGAGACAGAGAGACAGAAAAGAAAACTGAGGGAGGATATTGGTGGAGAGAATGTAAGACTGGTGGTGGTACTGGTGTTGGAAAGCCTGGGACAACTGTATTATGAACAACTTTGTAAATCACAGTGTTTAAATAAAGTTCAAACATTTAAAAAAGTTTGTTGTTTTTAAAATTAGAGCTTATTATTAGTATTTCTTTGTTATATAAGTTAGGATAGCCAGGCAGGAGCTATAGTACAGCTGATTGGGTGTTTGCCTTTTACGTGGTCTTACCCAGGTTCAATCCTAGTCATTTTATATGGTCCCCCACGGACCACCATGAGTGATTAATGAATGCAGAGTCAGAAGTAGTCCCTGAGCACTATAGGGTATGACCCCCAAAAAATAAAAAATCAGGATAATCAATAATTTAGATTGGAAAATAACTAGTGGTAAATAAATATTTAGAAACTCATCTAAAATATTTTAGCATTTATTATTAAATCTAAAAGAATCTGATATTATTTACTCAAATTCTTTTTAAAGGCTTTGTTTTCCTAATACCTTCTATAAATCTTGAAATTTAGATATTTTTTTAAATTGTGATTATCAATTGTTATCTTCCTTTTTGTTCACTGTCACTGTATCATTCTCATCCCATTATTCATTGATTTGCTGGAGTTAAATCACCAGTTACGTCTCCATTTGTCCTGGCTCTGAGATTTTTAGCAGCCTCTCTTTTCTTGTCCTTCCCAACAGTGCAGCATTGGAGGCTCTTTTAGGGCCAGGGGAATGAGACCCATCATTGTTACTGTTTTTGGCATATCAAATACACCACAGGGAGCTTGCCAGGCTCTGCCATGCAGGCAGAATACTCTCAGTAGCTCACCGGATACTCTGAGAGGGAGAACTAGACAATAAGAGATCGCAGTCGCATGCTTCCAGGAGCTTTGTTTTATAGTCTCTGGACCGTAGCCATTGATGGGATTACACAGCTGCCAGGGCAGTTTGTGGTGTGGCTGCCAAGCTACTCGAAAATGGGGGATCTGGATGGAGGAGGCCCAGTGCTGATCCAAGCAAGCTTGGAGATCTCAGCCCCAGGTCCCGCACACCTGGGTTCCTCTGCCGGTTCCTTCATGTGTGAGGCTTGTCCAAATGTGTGAAGTATGACTCTGAGCATGGTTGTGCCTTGGTTCCGGAGGTCTTCGGCTGCTGGGGCTTTGCTAAGGGCGAGGAGGGAAACTCAACCCGCCCTTCTCTGAGTGGCCCCAATGAAGACTGCCAGGCGCAGGGGTAGGAGACTCTGCCTTTTTTGGTTTTTTTTTTTTTTTTTTTTGCTTTTTGGGTTACACCCAGCGATGCTCAGGGGTTACTCCTGGCTTTGCACTCAGGAACCACTCCTGGCGATGCCTGGGGGACCATATGGGATGCCGGGGATCGAACCCGGGTCGGCCGCGTGCAAGGCAAACGCCCTACCGCTGTGCTATCGCTCCGGCCCCTCTGCCTTTTTTTTAACAACTCAAAATTTAAAATCTTTTTCAAAACTTCCAACAACAGGATAATGACTTTATAGAAAGCCAATTCCTAGCACTTGGGACACTCATCTTAAAATAGTGATAAACTGAATTTAATAGAACATAAACAAATGACTAATAATGAGTAACCAAATAGGAATTAATTGGCAGGGAAAATCAATTTAGAGTTAAAATTTAATTTTGCCTCATTGGCTTCCATAGCTCATTGAACAGTTACAATTGTTTTATATGCCTTTGGGTAGTGGTTGTTCCCCTAGCTGGAAAAAAGGTATGGTCAGACTAATACTATAAAACAAGATAGCCAGAGAATCCAAATATGCTATAAAACTAAGTTTATAGTTATTTCTTTTTAGGATAACTTTTCAAGGGAAAAAATGAAACATTACTGAAACCCGTAGGGTTAATGCCACAAAGTTATATGTATCCATACATGTACTAGAGTGATTAACAACAATCAGGTAAAATGGTATTTTGAAATCATTCCAAAGTGAATTGAAATCTGAACTCAGTAAAAATAGTCAACTCATCTGGAATTAGGCAATTGAGAATGTAAAGACTGTTTTCATTTGTGATTGCCTACAAGTCTATATCAGGATGACAATACATAGGCTTAATTCTTATGCCTCAGAGACCACTCAAAGAAATTGACTATCATTGCATGCTAGTTCACAGGAGACCTTTCTTAAAATAGACACCCTGAGGTCTGAAAATAGGCTTAAGGCATTTTACTTTGCAGGAGGCTGTCATCATATGAATCCCAATATCTCCAATTATGATCCCTGTGCACAGAGTCACCAGATGTGAAAAATATTTTTCAACTGGGGGCATTGTGGGGTCCCATAATTTTTCAAAGGGATCACAGGTAAAAAGTATTATAAATGGTGGCGCACAGCAAGACACTAGCTCAGCTGGTAGTATAAGGGGACTATAAAGAAAGGAAAAATGGTTGAAAGAGAGTCAGAAAAAGCTTATGAAACATGGTTCTAGGACATTAGTTTGTTAGAATTCAAGCCTTTAGGTTTATTGCTAAGAAAGCTGCTTCCTGACCTATAATCTAGTCTTTTTATTTATTGCAAATTCAATGGAATTCAAACCAAAGCTTGATTATCGCTTCATTTATCATTTTCATTAATAAATAATCACATATTTAAAGACAAATATATTTTAAAGTTTAATTTGTTAATTATAGTTTACACAACATGATTTTAAGTATTAAGTTTTATGGATTTGATTTATAAGGTTACTGAAACTCACCACCACCAAAGTGTTTAAGACCATACACCGCTGTCCCTATGTCACCTCTAGTTTGTCTCTTCCTTTCCCACTTTTCATAACTAGTCTGATACTCTGAGGTTTGTAATCTCAAACCAAGGGTTTGTCATCACTTGATATTATCTATTGTTTTACCCCTCTAAATATCAAAGAGCGATCACCCAGTATTAACCTTCTTTGAACTTATCAAACTTAATATTTATATTCTCTAGTTCCATCCATTGCAGCAAAGTGAAAAATTTCATCATTCTGATAGTTGCATAGTACTCCATTGTATATATGCAAACAATTTTCTCTGGGAAGGCTATTTATTCATTTTTCTGGTAGTACCTAAATTTTTATTTTAGACTCTGGCCACTTCTTTATTAATTAACTCATTGTCCGACATTTGAGTCATTTTCACACATTATCTATTGTATTGGCACTGAAATTAGTGTAGGTGTACATGGAATTTTTTGAGTCACTGCTTTTCTGTTTTGGGAGAAGATTTCACTAGAAGTAAGTCTTCTTTCAAATGTTGGGCTTTGTTCTTGAGGAAATTTTTAATTATTGTTTTAACTTTTTTATTTATTATTGGTCAGTATAGGTTTTATATTTTCTCCTTATTCAATACTAGAAGATCATATATTTTGAAATTTACCCTTTTTTCTTGGTTTTCCAATTTATTATATAATTCCTATTACATTTGTCTTAAAAATGTTCAAATAAGTTTATTTAAAAAGTTGTTCACTTTAAATAAATCACAGCACTCTATCTAGTTTAATACTCTTCACAATCATATTTGATACATTTAATTATTTTATTGTGATATTACTGTTCCTTATTCCATATGATTTAAGTTATTATTATGATTTCTTATGTGCATACTTCCAATTGAATGTCAAGTTATTGATGTTTTTGGTATAAAAAGCATAGAATTATAATGTAAATTACTCCACAAAGAAAGCCTTTAAAATTGATCAAAATGATATTGAGGTTATTTACAATATTTGCATTACTATTTTTTCTTAGTATTTAATGACATTTTAAACTAATTATCTACAAGCCTCTTCCAAGTGCTTCTTATTCATCCAACTTGATCTTCCCCATTTTTGCTTTCTCTGCCAAATATTTTTACTTGTTGTTAAATTAAAGTAATTAATATGTTCTAGGTGATAGAAACTGTTTTTGCCCATTGACTATATGTGAGAGATAAATCATGGATAGAGTAAAATAATTCATACATGGAAAAAAGACTGTAAAATTAAGTAGATGAATGGGACACGAAATGATACAATGCATTCTGTTTACATGATTTATGGCATTAAAAGAAAAATTACAAATTTACAAAAGTGTTGATCATTTAAAGGTTATTCATTTTGTTTTTCTATGTTCCTTCTAAGACAATGATAAAGTGCTACTCTTTTGTTACCTAGAATACCAGATATTAAAGTATATTTATATTAGACAACTACCAACTATCTTAAGTTTTTGTAAAATGAAAGATATATGCTCTTTATTATCCCTCCAAACTAAGTTAAATGGCAGATCTGTATTTTATACAAATTATTTTAATATTTTGTTTATAACATTTTTATTAAATGTTTAATTATTCTTGTTAAAATAGCTAGTTAAAATACCTAGCCTTTTAAAAAAAACTCATCAATAGCCAAATAGAAAAGAAAAGCTTTTTAAAAAGTTAAGAGAAGATAGCTTTGGGCTGAAAAGCACCTTTAGAGAGAAGTATATTTATTTTTATTTGTTTTTATTTTTGGGGTTTGAGCCCATACCTGACAATGCTCAAGGCTGGCTCTACACTCAGAAATTATTTGTGGGACCATATAGGATGCTGAGGATAGCACCTGGTTAGACCCCATACAAGGTATATGCTCTGCCACTGTATTATTTTTGCAGTATCTTCAGTATCCGGTTTTATGCTCAGCAGAGATAGAGCAATGTAACTGTTTATTTAAATTCTATTAGTTTTTCAGGATACTTTAATATATTCATGATGAAGAAAGATGAACAGGTGAACATGTGCAGTCTAGTGTTATGGATAAGCAACATCTGTAAATGAGTAGGATTCCCTGGTGGCTTATGTGGAATGGGGATGAGATTACATGTAGCTTTGGGAAGGAATTTTACCACTTCCTTCACTACTCACCATGGTTACCCCATGAAACATCTGGGAAATTCAATGGAAGTCTGAAACAATGAGTCTCTGCATGGTAACAAACCTTATATCTCATCAGTCCCAGGAGGCAGCCATCAATCTGCCCCTGAAGTTCAATTGTTCTGGATGATATGGGAAATGATCCATGCCACCCTATTTCTTGGGGAACCATGGACTGAGGCAGATCAAAGAGATACTCTTCTTAGGAAAGGATTTGCTCTTTACAGTCAGTCCTAAATCTTATGCGGGTCTTTCAAGTTCATTTTCCTTCATTTTTTTTTTCTTTTTGGGTCACACCTGGCGATGCACAGGGGTTACTCCTGGTTCTACACTCAGGAATTATTCCTGGCGGTGCTCAGGGGACCATATGGGATGCTGGGATTCTAACCCGGGTCGGCCGCGTGCAAGGCAAACGCCCTACCCGCTGTGCTATCGCTCCAGCCCCCATTTTCCTTCTTTTTATAGACAAGGATACCAGGAGAAAATGAACAAGTTTAGGAGAAAATGAGAAAGTGAAAGAAAACAAATTTCTTAGGTAAATAGAAGGAGAGGAAGAGAAAGGAATAAATAAAGGAACATGCTCATGAGAGAACACAGGCTTCTCCACAGTGGAAACAAGCCAAGTCTACTTCCCAAGCAGTGATTTCCGCTTATTGGTTTTGCTTTTGCATACATAAGATGGCAGTTCTCCAATTTTAGTTTATTATCTCTAAGTTTTATCTTTATTATCTTTATTTATCTGTATTATCTCTAAGTTTTCCATCTCTAAGTGGAAGTTTTGATATTGTGTTAGGACAAATTTGGTACTAGGATCCCTGTTGACGGGAGATATAAATGCATTTGAAGAAAAAAATGTCACAAGTTTGTCAAAATGAAATCTCCATGCAAGATTCAATAAGTCTAAAGATTGTGTTGAGAATAGTTAGAATAAAATTTTATACAATATTCAGAAACATTTTGCATAATATTGCTCCGTGGATAGGTTAGATTTATATGGGAAAGAATAAAAATAAATATATCACTGTCACTGTCATTGTTATCCAGTTGCTCATAGATTGCTTGAGTGGGTGCCAATAATGTCTCCATTTATCCCTGTCGAGTGCTAATGTAGCCCAATGGCGTCAGCTCGCTCCAGCAACATGTTATTGTTCCTATTTTTGGCATATGGAATAAGTCACGGGGAGCTTGCCTGGCTCTGCCATGAGGGCAGGATATCCTCGGTAGCTTGCCAGGCTCTCCAAGAGGTATGGAAAATGAATAGGGAGTGTCTTATGATGTGTCCAAGAATATGTTCACTCATATTTGAAACTCAGTATGAGAGTATGAGCGTGTGGGAAGTGGCCTGGAGTGCAGTGTCAGTTGGGTTATTGAGGTTGGCTGCTGAGGCTGGGTCACTTGGGGTTGGGAGAACTCTCACCCGCCCCATTCTGGTGCAAACAGACTGGCATGGAGTCCGGTGGCATGGTTATAGGGGCATTATACTGATTTTCTCAGTATTATTGAGAAATACAAATCAAAACAATGAGTCGTATTCGCATATAGTAAGAGTAATCTATATAAAAAAACAACTCATAGCAGAGATTTTGAGAGAAAGAAACTCATATGTGAATAAGAGTGAAAGTTTGTTCAACTTCTACGTAAAATAGTATGGAAAATTCTCAAACTTTAAGAATAGATATACCTTAGCACTATACCACTGTCGTCCTGTTATTCATCGATTTGCTCCAGCAGGCACCAGTAACGTCTCCATTGTGAGACTTGCTACTGTTTTTGGCATATCAAATACACCACAGGTAGCTTGCCAGGCTCTGCTGTGCAGGTGGGTTACTCTAGGTAGCATGCTGGATTCTCTGAGAGGGACAGAGAATTGAACCTGGGTGGACTGCATGCAAGGCAAATGCCCTGCCCTCTGTGTTATTGCTCCAGTCCCGAGCAATTCTGCTTCTAGGCATATTTAGTCCAACAACATAAAAACACAACTTCAAAAAGATACATGTTTTCCTTTGTTGATTGCAGTTCTGTATAAAATAACTAACTTATAGAAATAAACAAACTTTTCAACAATTGATAAATGGATAGTTTATCTTTTTGTGTTCTGTATATACATGCACATATGAATACTTTTAAAAGTTATTTATTTGTGTCAATATTATAGCACTTCATATACCTACTTTTATATTTAATCTTTCAATGTTTAAAATCTAATATTATTTCTAGAAATATACTTTTTTGGGGCTGGAGCGATAGCACGGCTGTAGGGTGTTTGCACGCAGCTGACTTGGGTTTTCCTTGCACGCAGCCAACTCGTGTTTGATTACTCCGCCCCTCTCCAAGAGCCAGGCAAGCTACAAGAGTATCTTGCCCGCAAGGTGCAGCTTGGCAAGCTACCCATGGCGTATTTAATATGCCAAAAACAGTAACAAGTCTCACGATGGAGACATTACTGGTGCCCGCTAAAAGCAAATCGATGAGCAACGGGATGACAGTGACAGTGACAGTGATAACTGTTCTTGGACATTTTGTACAGTTTGCTTTTACTGAACGTAAGAAAATTATCTAAAGTTCAACCAGATCAGATGACATACCCACCTCTGTTGCAATAATTTTAAATGCATTATAGTTAGATTATTATTTATTTTTATTATGAAACTTTCTGCATATAAGTTTAAACTAACTTGTAGAATATATACTTTTTCAAAAAACGTTAAAATTATCTTAAGTAAATAAATTAAGAATAGTATTTTCCACAAAATCTAAACCGTCAAAGCTGAACAGTTTATGATTAGTCTAAGTTAATAAAATGATTAAAATTAGTATGAGCTCATTTTTATTCATCTTGGTAGGTCTTTAAATATCAGAAAAGGTCAAAAATAAAGAGCAGGGAAAGGAAAAAATGACATACTAATTACATACTAATTTAAGTATGATAGAGCTTATGTCAAGCTGTAAAGTTTATATCAAGATAATAAATTGCTGTTTTATTGCTTTAGAAATTTACTTACACTTGGTCAATACTTAACCAAATGTAAATGGTATTGTTATGTTAGCTGAGTTTTAGTAGACTGAGATATTTTAAAAAATTTTTATTACTGTATACCATCATTATTGTGTTTTTGTTATTTCTGGGGTACACCTGACGGTGTTCAGGGCTTAATTCTGTTAAAGCACTATATAAATTCAATGCACCCTATAAAAATAAGCATGGAAATTTTTGCTTATTGCTGAGTTTATACGGAATAATAAAATCCTGAGAATAGACAAAATTGGAAAATAAGAGGAAAGGATTCTTTCTCCAATTTCTAACTATCTTTAAAATTTTAGTCATCAAAACAGTATTGTACTGGAATAAGAACTCAATTTTAGACCAGTTAAGTAGAACTGAAAACCAGAGATGGAAACTTAGATATAGGAACAGCTAATTTCTGCAAAGGGTATGAAGTGTAGTAAGTAAAGCTTATTCAATAAATGATTTTTTGAAAAAACTGGTTAGTCACTTGGAAAAACTGTCACTGTCATCTGGTTGTTCATTGATTTGCTAGAGCATGCACCAGTAACGTCTCCATTGTGAGGCTTGTTACTGTTTTTGGCATATCAAATATGCCATGGGTAGCTTGTCAGGCTCCGCTGTGCGGGCGAGATACTCTTGGTATCTTGGCGGGCTCTCTGAGAGGGGCGGAGGAATCAAACCTGGAAAAAAATGAACTCCAATACCTTTCTCATAACACGCATAAAACTAAATTCAAAATGGATTAAAACCTTTATATTGGACCCAAATCCATAAATTGTATTGAAAAAAATGTAGGTAGAGCACTTCATGACATGAAATCTGATATATTCTTGATGACTCAATGGCATTGGCCAAGTAACTGGAAACAGAGATAAACAAAATGGTACTACATCTGCACTGCAAAATAAATGATAAACATAATAGAAAAAACAGGATGGGAGAAAATATTTGTCGACAACTCATTTAATAAAGAATATATAATATATAGAGATGGATCGATAGATATATAGATATATTGATATGGCAGAGTTAAAACTTTCTAAAAAAATAACCAAGCCCATCAAAAAATGGTGGAAGAGATGAACATAAATGTTCTTAAAATACATAGATAGTCCACGTATATATAAAAGAAAAATGCTTCAGGACACTTATCCTCAGAACAATGTAAGTAAAAACAATAAGATATCATCTCACACCAGTTGAAACTGAAACACATCAAAAAGAACAAAATAAACCAGTGTTGGTAATGATGTGGGAAGAAAGGTACCTTCACACAGTGCTGGAGGGAATGTCAACTGGTTCAATTTTTTTGTTTGTTTGTTTTGGTTTGGTTTTGGCTTTTGGGTCACACCCGGCGATGCACAGTGGTTACTCCTGGCTCATGCACTCGGGAATTAACTCCTTGCAGTGCTCAGGAGACCACACGGCATCATGGGAATCAAATCCGGGCCAGCCTGCATTCAAGACAAATGCCCTACCCATTGTACTATTGCTCCAGCCCCTTGTTCAACTCTTGGACACTGCTCAAAAAAACTAGAAATTGAGTTTTGTCCCAGCATTTCCACTTCTGGGCATCTACCTCAAAGGCTCAAAAACTATGTTCAGAAAAGACATGTGCATTCATCTGCTCACTGAAGCACATTTACAACTGCCAAAAAGTTGGAAATAATCTAACTGTTGAAAAATGGATAAGTGGATAAAGAAACTATTCCATATATACAACGGAATATTACTTGGCTATAAGAAAAGATGGAATAATGCCATTTGCTGCTATGCTGATGGATCTAAGGGTACCATGCTGAAGAAAGTTATTTGAAAAGGAGAGGAACAGATACAGAATGACCTCTCTTCTATGTGATATATAAAGAATCATAGTAAGGAAATAACAAATACCCAGAGAAAACAGAAACTTAGAAAACTGGGCATTAGTAAGAAGCTTACCGTGGCTGGTGGAGGGAAATAGATAATTCAGTGGAGTGTGTAGTTCTGGAACATTTTTGTATGAAACTGTACCATTAATAGTATTGTAAGCTATGGTGTTAAAATAATTTTTTAAAGAAGAATATAGCCAGGTTGTATTCAGGATATTAAAGATTATCAAAGATGAAAAATAATAATTTTTCAGTCACCTTCCAAAGAAAGGAATCGATTAAGAATGATGATAGGTACTTCCTATCATAATTGTTATTTTTTAATAGTAGGGCATTTACCTTGCATATGCCGACCTGGGCGGCTTGATTCTTGGCATCACACATGATCCCCTGAGTACCATAGCAGCACCATGAGTAATTCCTGAGTGCAATCAGGAGTAAGTACTGAGCATCACCAGATATGGCCGAAAAAATCTTACTTTAAGAAAAGGATGGATATGGAGCTCTGTATATGAAATTATTTTTAAAAGCCTTTTTTAAAAATAGCTACAATATTACAATCTAATATTGAACACAGAAAATTTGGTTTATATTGATCCAATCAAATTTTTGATGGTTCTTGTTCAGTTCTTTGTATGCCTGCATACAAATGTTTGTTGCAAAAATTATTTTAACACAACAATTAAACAAAATATAACTGCAAATTTGTGACCTAGAGTGTATATTCAGTTTTTTAACATTGTTATCATTATTTTAATGAAGAAACTTAAATATTATACCAGTGCATAAAATTATCATTATTTTTAATAAAGAAGCTTAAATATTATACCAAAATATGACTGATTTTTGATAATATTAAGGGGACTTGGGGTCTAGGTTAGACAACAGCATGTCAGAGTGGAAAAAGATGACACAGGATAACTAATAAACATTCTTCTGAAGTATCTGTTTTAATCAAGGAATCTAATTGGAAATCTCTATTAAGTATTCTTCATGGTAGAACAGCTACCTCTACAATGTTACCAGTTCATGGGCTATGATGCATAATATTGCAAAGTTCAGGTAACTCCTCAAGGGTTGCTCTCATATGGAAATTGAATTTTTAAATTAGATGCAATTCTGTCCACTGAAGAAATATTTTAATTCAGTTCTCATTAGTTATGAGTCATGCACCTCTTTTCAGGATACATCAGTTAAATAAGTAATGCACAGAATTAATGATTATGAGGACCCCTTTAATAAGACAATATTGAAAAAATTCTCACAGGAACTTGCATCTCTTTTTGAATCATAAGAATTTTTCACTATTCTATAATAAAAATATGTATGTGTTTGGCACCCTAATGATTTTCTTTTTTGTGCTTAATATATTTTACTCTTCTGCTAAACCTATAATATTAGTTTTAAATTGTCTCATGTCACAGTAATTATTCTGTTATTTTATGGAAGCCTAATCTGTCAGAGGACTGAAATGCCCTAAATGAAGAAGGCGAGAACAAATCTAGTTGAAAGTAATATCAAAGAAATAATATTCATAGACTGACATAGCAAAACCAATGGGAAACATGATCTAAAATTGAATGTTTCTGAATAAAGGAGGCCTTTCCCTGAAGATAGAGGATTGTAAAACTTTTTGAAGCACAGCTTTGAAGGTTTTTACTTAAACAAATCTAGGAAATCTATCTGTAAAGTCAGTTGAACTCCTTTTAAAGAACTACTCACTAGAGGTTCAATTTACAAGGTAATTATAGTAACAAAAAAAAGAATTTACTGGAATTTTAGCTCTATAAAATTCATCTTTTGTTTATAAGGTATGATCTGTTTACTGACCATGATTTAAAGATCAACTGTTAAATGTAAAATTTAGGATGCTCAAAGTAACAGTAACAGTTCAAACAACTTCTATTCAGGTAAAAAAGAACAGACCCCTACCTCCTCCCCAGTGATATCTCTTTATTTATAGTTCTCAAGAGTTCAGCAGCAACCAGAAAGTCCAGGATTGCAAGAACCCAGCAACTTCTGTCCACCACCTCATCATCTGTGTTAAAATACTCTTTTAAAAAATATTTCCACCCCTCAGATGTTTCTGTTGCTAATTGGTTAGGTTCTACTTATATGAGGGCTTGAAATTTGATTAAATTTGATTGGTTAGAAAAAGACCAATCATTTCATGTAGATAAAACTCATCAAATTACCTAAATAAAAACAACCAGCTTTCCTGGGAAAAGAGCAATCAAATTGGCTCTAGAAAAGCCGCTTAACTCGTATGTCTTGCTGTGCCAGCACCACATATATCCACTGTATCAAAACAAGGCAGATATTTAGGGGAGAGGGGGAAACACATACATTTCTATAGGAAGACCCAAAGCACTTCTAATAGTAAACAATAATTTTCATTCATTCATAGATTCACTCATTTTCAGCCCACACATATCCAACAGACACATTGCAAATAAGGTCACAGGTAGCTGGAGTCTATCCAGGCAGCTCCAAATCAAAGCAGGAACCAACAATAACAGGAGTCTCTTCTAACACAGGAAACATGGTTCAGGAGCAAGCTCACATGCACAAGCACACACACTGATAATTCAACAGCTTGAACACATTAATTCACTTAATGGGTGTCTGTAGAATGTAGGAGGAAACCTGAATATTCAGACAAAACTCGTAGGGACAACATGCAAACGTCTTACAGTGACCCCTGATGAGAAGCAAGTGTTTTTTTGTTTGCTCAGTGCCATTATAAGACAACTTTGAATGAGATAATGCTATTTGACTTGCTATACTACAAGAAATATGAGTTAATCTCAATGCAGCAACTGAGGTAAGAATCATTGGCACTCAGAATTGGAAAGGCATTTAAAGGAAAAATAGCAGCACATGCACTAAAAATACTCAATAGAGGGCTAAGTCTCATGCATAATAATAACAAAAAAAACCTGCATCTCTATCAAGAAAAATAAAACTAACTGTAATAGAAACAGACTAAATAAGGAAAAGTATCTTTTCAGAAACAAAGATTATATATTTCAAAACTCCTCTGTGTACCATATAAAATGAATTATGACACACTCAAGATTAGACTAGTTGCCTTGAGCTGATTTTACTCTGCACTGTGGAGATATAATGTTTTGCTCTACACTTAGAATTTCTAAATAGAAATTACTCTCTTAACTTATTAACATTAATAAGTTGGACATTCTGAAGAAAGTTGACTACTTTTTCAAGTAGATTTATTGCTTTTAAAGAGAAGCATGTCTTAAGTATCTATATATCAATTATTCTTTATTCACAGGTAAAATATTTTGTGAAAATAAGTACTCGAAAAACTCAAATTAAGGCCTGTAAAGATAGTGCAGTGGGTAGAGCACTTGCCTTGCACATGAATAATCTGGGTTTAACTATTGGCCACCTAGATGAGCACAGAGCCCTGCATAAACTCTGAACACTACTAGATGTGGCCCTCAAAAACCAATATATAAATTAACAATAATATAAATTAAATTTAAATTAAATAGAAATATGGAAAAGAGGGACTCTGCGTCAGATTGTTTCCACTTGGGCTGCCCCAGAGGGGAGCGAGTGAGAACCCTCTCCACCCCAAGGGACCCAGCCCTGACAGCTGACTTCCACTACCCAACCCAACCGCCACCATGCTCCAGCCCACTTTCCGGACAAAGACACATTATAAGACACTTCCTACCCATTTTCCATAATTACCACACCACATTTGATGGAGTTTAAACAGAAAGCAACAAACTATACATATATATATGTATATATATGTATATATATACATACACAAACACACACATATACCTCTCAGAGGGCCCGGCAAGCTACCGAAAGTATCCTGCCCACATGGGCGGAGCCTGGCAAGCTACCCGTGGCATATTCAATATGCCAAAAACATTAACAATAGGTCTCATTCCTCTGACCCTGAATGAGCCTCCATTTGTTGGGAAAGACAAGGAGAAGCTGCTAAAATCTCAAACTTGAGGAGGAATAGAGATGTTACTGGTGCCTGCTTCAGTAAATCAACGAACAAAGTTATGACAGTGATACAGTGATACAGTGATGGAAGAGAGAATATCAAAAAGAATTTAGGACTTTAATAAAATGTTTTTCCACATCATATAGAGTAAACTTTAAGTGTATTGTTATCTGTAGGATACTATATACAAGAAAAGATGGGAAAGGCCTATAAAGAGATATTGAAAGTTAAAAACAGCCTTTAATTTTACAGGCACAAATAAAATGAACTGCATAAGTGTAAAGTATTACTCTTAGAACAAAATATTAATTTTATTTGAGAAATGTTATTTGAGAAATGTGGGATGTCCTAGAGTTGTATCTATCATTAATATGACTGTTTCTTTATTTTCTTCTTTGTGGAGGGGCATACCTGCCAGTGCTAAGGGTTTACTCATGGCTCTGTGCCTAGAGGTGTCTCTTGGCAGTGCTGGGGGATCATCTGCAATGATGGGGATTGATCCAGGGTCAGGCCATATGCAAGGTAAGCGTCTTAACCTCTATACTATTACTCTGGCCAGGACACACATGTATTTTAGGATGTAGCACTGTAGCACTGTCATCTGTTGTTCATTGATTTGCTCAAACGGGTACCAGTAATGTCTCCACTGTAAGATTTGTTGTTACTGTTTTTGACATATCAAATACGCTATGGGTAGCTTACCAGGCTCTTCTGTGTAGGCGGGATATTCTTGTTAGCTTGCCAGCTCTCCGAGAGGGACGGAGGAATTGAACCTGGGTCAGCCGCGTGCAAGGCAAACGCCCTACCTGAATCCTCTGTAGCAAGCTTTTACTGAGTTGTGGTATAATGTGATGTATTTGTCTAATTTCTTACTGATTTGGATATACAGTTACACTGATATTGTTTTGAATATCTTCAAAGAGTAGACTTCTAACAGGTCTCCTTTTGCCTTCTTTTCTTTGCACATTGTTTTATTGCCCCTTTTCTCTAACATTATGTATGCCAGTTCCTAAACATTTTAAAACAGTTTAACCCGAAGCTGAGAGTTCTATAAGTAGAGGTCTTGGATGGTTCCAGTAGAATAATTTTATGCTTTTATTCTTTCACTACAGTAGTGATGACAGTCTTCACTGGTGTTGTCTTATTAAATATTTCTTTGTGCCTTCCTTAAATATGACAACACATGTGAATATAGTTCTTATTAAATTCTTTTTGAATTCCTCTGAGTTTGCTATCTAAATATAATGCAAATAATAAACTGCATTAAATCTAAAATATATTAATACAATGTTCATAATGTAGAGATGATGTATGGTTATCTGTAATATTGATTTATGGAAATATATAGTATTTTGACATTGTTTTGAAACCTGAAAAATTGTCTTTATTAAACTCCTTGCTATTTGCCCTTATCTGGTTGTTCTTTTCATACTAAACCTGCTTATATATGAACTTTTTGTTTCAATTCTCATGTTTTTCATTGCTCTGATCTAAAATATTTTATAGTTGTATCTCATCACATTTGGCATGCACTCAACCAAATGTGTTATCATTACAAAATTATTTTTTATCTAATCTCTAAAGATCTTCTACATGACACTGCATTTCTACATACTAGTTTATCTTATTTAGATGTCACTTGTAGGTTTATTTTAGTATTTTTTGTCAACAATTGAGAAAATTCTAAAAAAATGTTCTACTAACAGGTAAAAAATTTGTTAGTTACAAATTTCATGGATGCTGAGAGAAGTGATAAGGAAGTCCTAGGACAGAAGATTCTTATCATTCATGATGCTAAAAGAGGCATGACCTCCCTGTTTGGAATCATAATGGATAGCTGAAAAATTGATTAAATATACTATTATTACTATGTTAACTAAAATGAGAGAAAAAAAACAGCTATACAAAATGAGATTAATAACAAGTCTAGTCTCCTTGATAGCAAGTCCAAAGGAGGTATGGAGTACAGACCCAAATTGGTATTGGCTGCATAGTTAAATTCTGGGCATATTAACTATAGCATGAAAGAAAGAAGTGTTGAGGGGAAATGGGGACAGTGGATATAGATCTTAACTGCCAAACTGTATTAACAACTCTTGATTCTTTATAAATATATATGGTTATATATCAGTTAGAAATTTTTAATTAATGCTCCTAAACTCTAGTATGTATCTATATTTATCCATAGCCAACAGCAAACTCCACTAATTAAAACAAAGGGATTTAATTCAAACAACTTCCTTTTACAGTAGTCTAGGCTACTTGTTAGCCTTCTAATTCTTTTTTAAATTAATTATTAGGTCTGAAAGATAAGGGTTAGATAAGTAACTTTGCTACACTGTGATAGTTTTATCCAGACCTTTCTCTTTGGATTTTTCAGTAGTTGTAAATCTGAAATTTACATTTTATAATTTCGAAGACACTAAGTTCTATTTTGGGAAGAATTTTTATATTATTATTATTCTCCAATCCTTAAGAAGTATATCTTGTTAACAGTTAGAAAGTGAATAGCACTTTAGTGGTAGTCAAAAAATATTTATTGGAGAATAAAAGTGAATCATAATTCTAAGAACATTAACAACAAATTCTAACAACAAAAATAGTCCTTAGGAGGAACCCAAATCTGACATCTATTTTGGACATAGTGAGAAAGTTTTTGCCTCACCCACAGTTCTCAGGGGTTACTCCTGGCTTTATTCTCAAGGATCATTCTTAGCTATGCTCAGAGGACCATACGTGATTCCAGTGTCGAAACCTGGGTCAGTTGTGTGCAAGGTAAACTCCTTAACCTCTGTACTATCTCTCCAATCAATAGCAAGTTCTTAAAGCAGAAAAAAAGATGAGGTGATGGTTAATGATTGACGTAATTATCAGGTGGAGCTCATACGGGGAAATAGGTAAAAATTAACTTTTATCAGTCCTTTTTTTAAACTAGGTTGTTCCATTCTTACAAATGTCTTGAAATGCTGGTAAGGCTTAAATCAGTGCTGTATCCAATCTAAACGGGAAAACAAGTAATGATTCATTTTTCTTACTTGGTCATTTTTTTAAGTAATAATTTTGATAGCTCTTGATTATTAGGCAGCATAGTTAGCATGCTCTTGATTCTTTATATCTGTGTTTACACATCAGTTTGAAATTTTTATTTAGTGTTAAAGCTTATTTTGTGTGTGTACAGTTACTTCACCTCCACCACCACCTTAATGTTACTTCCAATCTGCTCATTCCTAATCTATTCCCTAAGTTTTCTTCTACATTTTCACTTGTAAAACTCAATTTTATTCTTAAAGTCCATGAGTTGCTGTTCATTGTATACTGCCCATTTTCTTGTTTTATTTCTTTACAAACACACGTGAATGAAATCATCAAGGATTTATCCTAACTCTGATAATGTAGTTCCTTTAATATGGAACTCTCTAACCTAGTCACATTGTTGGAAAAGGCAAGATTTCATCAGTACTCTGAGTTGCACTGTGTATATTTATTGCAGCTGCTTTGTCTATTCACCTGTCATTGAACATTTGGGTTGCTTCATTTCCTAGCTATTGTACTAATTACAACAAATACACGAGTGCATATGTCTTTCAACTTGTTCTTTTGTTTTGCAACAGATGTCAAAAGGTGGACTTTCTGTGTCTTATTGAAATTTTATTTTTATGTTTTCATAAATATGCATGTTGTTTCAATAGAGGCTGATGATATTCCCAGCAACAGTGAATGAAGATTCTAATCTCATTGAACATCCACCAACCCTGGTTGTTTTCAGTCATTTTGATATAGACATTTCTAATCGATGTGAGTTGCAATATCATTGTTAATTTTATTTGCATTTCACTGATAAAAATGATAATGAATACTTTTTTATGAACCTACTGGACATCTGCCTGTGTTTTTTACTTTTGGGGGGTGGTCACATCCGATGATGCACAGGGGTTACTCCTAGCTCTGCACTCAGGAATTACTCCTGGCAGTGCTCAGGGTAAAGTATGGGATGCTGGGAATCGAACCCAGGTCAGCCATGTGCAAGGCAAATGCACTACCCGCTGTGCTATCACTGTTTGATTTCTTTAAGAAAATATCTGTTCAAGCTCGATTCTTAAATGGTTCAAGTGGTCAGCATTTCATGATTCTCAACTTCCAACATCTCCAAATGGAAAATCCCTTTAATAATATTAAAAAAAAGACCTAGACAATATAGCTATATATATTCTTATTTCATCATATACTTACAGTTATAAATTTGAGTTTACTTGTTACATGATAATTTTAATACTGCTGTTCACTTGTATGACTTCTCTTCCAGTTGATCTTCAATTTGATTGAGCGGGCGCCAGTAATGTCTCCATTTGTCCCTGTCGTGTGCTAGTGCAGCCCAATGATATCTGCTTGCTCCATGAACAGGAAGAGCCTCAAATCATTCATTCAGGGATTTGATGAAGAAATCTGACCATCTAGTAGGCGGGTGGCCACGCAGTCTGCTGATGTCCCATGGAATCCAGTCTTTAACAGCTCTAGTCCAGCAGTCATTCTGAATTGCATTAAGTGACGGGCCCATCTGATTTTTGATGCCTTGGCAAACGAGACAGCATCCCTGATTCTTGACTGTTAACGGAGGTCAGAACTCCGGATTCCTTCTCTAACTTGAGTGAGATGTGATACTCCTAGCATAGCTCTTTCGATTCATCTTTGGGATACCCAAATAGCGTTCTAATCCTGTTTGCATAGGGCCCAGGTCTCTGAGGCGCATGTTAGTGCAGGAAGAATGGTGGAATCGAAAAGATGTGACCAGAGTTAAAGCTTGTTCATCTGCTTAACCACTTCTCCGATGCTCTTGAAGGCATTCCACGCTGCTCTCTTCCTCCTGCGCAGGTCTGGCACCAATTCATTCCTCATGTTGATTTCTTGACCCAGGTATATATAGCTGCTGCATTTGGAGATGTTCGTTCCACTGAGAGCAAATGGAGCTTCAGGGACTGTTCATTTTTCATGAGAATTGTCTTGTTGAGATTTAGCTGCAATCTGACCTTTCCACACTCGTGGTCGAAGTTGACTAGCATTTGTGCCGCTTGGCTAATGTTTGGTGTTATAAGAATGATGTCATCAGCGAAGCGGAGGTGGTGTAATTGCCAACCATCTATCTTCATTCCCATTCCTTCCCATTCCAGTTGTCGCATGATATTCTTGAGGGTAGCACTGAAGAGTTTCGGTGAAATGGTATCACCCTGCCGCACCCCTCTCTTTACGTCAATGATCACTTCCTTGTAGAATGGTGAGATCCTGGTGATGAATCCACAATAAAGCTCGTGGAGGATTTTGATATACTAAGTTTGAACACCCTGTTTGGCTAGGGCTTCAATGACCGCTTCAGTTTCAACAGAATTGAAGGCCTTCTTTAAGTCAATGAACGTCAGACAGAGTGGTATCTTGAACTTTCGCAAAACTTCAATGAGTTTGGTCACCTTGTGGATATGGTCTATCATGCTGAATCCCCTTCAGAACCCAGCTTGCTCTCATGGTTGTCCTTCATCTAGTGTTCTGCCTATTCTTTTTACGATGACATGAATGAATAACTTGTAAACGACAGACAGTAGGCAGATTGGGCGATAGTTGCTGATGTTGTGGATGGCTCCCTTCTTGTACCATTTCACCAAAACTCTTCAGTACCACCCTTGAGAACATTTACACCACCTCCGCTTCCCTGATGACATCTTCTCATAGCACCAAACATTAGCCAAACAGCACAAATGCTGACCGATTTCAACCTCGAGTGTGGAAAGGTCGGATTGGAGCTAAATCTCAACAAGACTATGTTCATGAAAAACGAAATGGTCCCTGAAGCTCCATTTGCTTTCAATGGAAAGAACATCTCCGAATGCAGCAGCTGTGTGTACCTGGGTCGAGAAATCAACATGAGGAAAAACTTGGTGCCAGAACTGCGCAGGAGGAAGAGAGCAGTGTGGAATGCATTCAAGAGCGTGGAAGAGGTAGTTAAGAGAATGAAGAACCTCCAACTCTGGGCACATCTTTTCGATTCCACCATTCTTCCTGCACTAACATATGCCTCAGAGACCTGGGCCCTACACAAACATGATGAAAATGCTATTAGGGTATCCCAAAGAGGAATCGAAAGAGCTATGTTGGGAATATCATGTCTCACTCAAGTGAGAGAAGGAATCCGGAGTTCTGATCTCCATCTATGGTAAAAATCAGGGATGCTGTCTCGTTTGCCAAGGCATCAAAAATCAGATTGGCTGGTCATGTAATGCGATTCAGAGACAACCGTTGGATTAGAGCTGTTACAGACTGGATTCCACAGGACATCAGAAGACCTCCTGGCCTCACCAAATAGATGGTCATATTTCTTTGTCAAATCTCTGAATGAATGATTTGAGACTCTCCCTGTTGCTGGAGTGAGCAGGTATCATTGGACTACACTAGCTCTCGACAGGGACAAATGGAGATGTTACTGGCACCCACTCGAGCAAATGGAAGATCAACGGCACTACAAGTGATACAAGTGATATTGAAAAGATAATTTAGCATGTTAATACTTTTTTCTTTTACCATCCCATTTTAAATTATGATAGTTATTTACCATTTATGACAATCTGTGGAAATGTATAAGCATCTTCTAGATGATACTTGTTTTGTAGGGGGTACAGACATTCAAGATACTGCTCTATATTCAAGAATGTACAGTATTCTACAATGAAATATTTTAGAAGATACTTCCTCCTTCAGACAAATACTAATATCACTGATGTTATAATGCTTTCTCTTAAAAATGTACAATTTCTTTTTGTGAACAATATTAGTCTTTTATGTATTCAGTATTTTAGAATAACACATTGTGAACTCATTACCTTTCTCTTTTCACTTTTCACCTACTTCTTACTTCAATTAGTACTTTATTGATAACCTTTGATGTACATTCTGTAACAGTATTCAATTACATGGATAAATTTGCAGAGGAATTTCAAGAATATAAGCTGTTTATGTTGCAAAATTTGCAAGTTCTATAAAGGAACAATTTAATAGATTTGTAGAATATTGCAATTCATGGCATAATATTTAAGCTTGATATTTAATGGTATGATATTTAATAAAATAAATGAAAACCCAAGTGCACATTTTTTTGAAAATGTATAGGGCCGGAAATACAGTGAAGGCTGCTTGCTTGCTTGCATGTATTTTAATCTGGCTTCTAGAACTGGCACCTCATATGACCCCTCAAGTTCTGCCCAAAGTGATCCCTGAACAAAAGTCCTGAATGCCACCTGTTGTGGCCCAAACTCCCAACAATAAAAAAGTAAAACATAGAAAAATGTAGATTACAATCATTACAATCAAAAAGGGAAATACCTAGCAGAATGGATTTAAAATCAATGAAGAATATTGCTCTTTGCTTTTGAGGAGTAAAATGATACAAATCATCCCATAGTGAAGAAAATAGAATAAGGGACAGAAGAGGCACAGAATAAGCCCTCGTTAATATACAGGTAGTAACTGGGAGTCAGTGAAAGTATAAATAGTGAATAAAGTGCTAAAGAGCAAAGGGAAGATCAAAGGAAAAGGATTTATTTCCTCTGGCTTTTACAAAGGTAGAAAGAAAAAACAGGCCCTGCTGTAAAATTTTGCTTAGGAAAAGTAAAAATATTTTAAAGCAGAAAATGGCTAACAATTCTTAGAGATGTTACACTAAAAGGTAGAGGCTTATCTTTTGCGCGTAACACTTTATTTAAGAGAAGTTAGATACTAAGGGCTTGGCTCAGAGCCTGCTCATTTCTTTCAACCTCCCAGGGACTATGCTTAATTACTCATGCAGTTTCAATCACCGCACTGCTCCTTGTCTCTTATCATCCTTGTGTACTCAAATGCCTCTTATCTTTAACAAAACCAGAATGTTCTTAAGTTCTAAAGTTGCTATCTAAAGAATAATTTATGCCTATTTATCCTTCTATCCTGTGACTTGGATTATTTCTCAACCCACCTTAGCATGTCTCTTCTATTAACAATTAGATAAATGTATCCATTCAAAGGCTATTATTGATCATTTAATTGTTAAATCCAATGGTAATAGCTTAATCTTTTGTTTATTGAACTTTCCATCCTTTCACAGTTTCCACCCTCCTCGTTACTAAAATTGGAATCAATTTGCTAACATCCACATATATCTGAAATTAATTTCTTTCATTTCATTAACTTTTCCAAATGTGTATGTCTATAACAAACTATATAAGGAAAACATATCAGTGTTCTATTTAATTCTAAAAGATTAACATGTGCACTTGCCTTTAATTCTGACAACTAATGTATACTTTACCTACACTTCTAGCAATTCTTTAGCACTAGCTGGGTTTCCAAGAATTTAACTCAGTTTGACTATATACCTAGATTTTGCATCCCATTCCGTAATCAAAAGCTCATTCCTGCAAGACTGCCTTTACTCAGATACCAATCATAGATTCACCTATGTTTGTGACTGATGAGCTACAAAATGAGGTTCCCATTATTCCCTAGTGGGTTGAATATAACTTCTTTATTTATATAAAAACATGTTACAAAGTCATTGTAAAATAAATGATATTACAAGAATGAAGCCTTATAGGGGTAATGAAAAGATATAGGGGAAATATACAGAAAAACTGCTGAAGAAGAAATATAGGAAAATATATAGAAAAACTGTTGTCGATAATGTTGCACTAAACATAGGAGTATATATATATCTTTTTGAATATCATATCATTATTTTAAAATTTGATCTCAAAATACTGTACTAATTGCATTTTTTAAATTTTTAAGGACTGTTCATAATAATATTTATAGTTGCAGAACTAATTTACATTCTCAATACACAATTCTTGCCTCTTCTGCACATCAAGAGTATAATGTGGAAGGATTAACATTGCTGAAATGCCCCTTCTATCCCTACTCTGTACAGATTCAATGCATCAAAATTTCACTTGTATTACTTGTAGTCCCCTTGATCTTCGATTTGCTTGAGTGAGCGCCAGTAACGTCTCCATTTGTCCCTGTCCTTTGCTAGTGCAGCCCAATGGTATCTGCTCGCTCCAGGAACAGAAAGAGCCTCAAATTGTTCATTCAGGGATTTGAAGAAGAAATCTGACCATATAGTTGGTGGGCAGCCACGAGGTCTTCTGACGTCCCGTGGAATCCAGTCAGTAACCGCTTTAGTCCAGTGGTTGTATCTGAATCGCATTACGTGATGGGCCCATCTGATTTTTGATGCCTTGGCAAACGAGACAGCATCCCTGATTCTTGACCGTTGATGGAGGACAGAACTCCGGATTCCTTCTCTCACTTGAGTGAGACATGATATTCCCAGCATAGCTCTTTCTATTCCTCTTTGGGATGCCCTAATAGCATTCTCCTCCTGTTTGCGTAGGGCCCAGGTCTCTGAGGCATATGTTAGAGCGGGAAGAATGGTGGAATCAAAAAGATGTGCCTGGGTTGGAGGTTCTTCGTTCTCTTAACTACCTCTTCGACGCTCTTGAAGACCTCAAAGAGAGAAGAGCAGCAGTGTTGGCCAGTGCAGCAGAAGCCGGGACAAGTATTCGCAATGCTCGCCTGTCCTTTGCCAACTATAAGACAAAGATGACTGGTCTCTGATATCCCAGTGGATCTATCACATCCTCCAGAAAGGCAATGGAGAAAATTATTCACAATTTCTACTCAGATCTCTTTGACAGCCATGTCGACCTGCCCACATACCAAATTCTGCAGGACGGATATGTCATTCCCAACGTTCTCTCCTCTGAAATTCGACATGCCATTTCTCTGGTCAAGACACATACAGCACCTGGTACGGACAAGGTCAGACCCGAACACCTGAAGAATCTGTCACCAGTACTCATCAATACACTGGCCCTACTCTTCACATGCTACCTGTCTGAATGCAAGGTTCCATCCCAGTGGAAAACCAGTAGGACCGTTCTGTTGTACAAGAAGGGAGACATCCACGACATCGGCAACTATTGCCCAATCTGCCTGCTCTCTGTTGTCTACAAGTTGTTCACTCATGTTATCCTGAATAGAATAGGCAGAACACTAGATGAAGGACAACCATTTGAGCAAGCCGGGTTCCGAAAGGGATTCAGCATGATAGACCATATCCACACAGTGACCAAACTCATTGAAGTTTTGCAAGAGTTCAAGATGCCGCTCTGTCTGACATTCATTGACTTAAACAAGGCCTTTGATTCTGTTGAGACTGAGGCAATCATCGAAGCCCTGGCCAAACAGGGCATTTAACCTCAGTATATCAAAATCCTTCGAGAGCTGTATTGTGGATTCACCACCAGGATCTCACCATTCTACAAGGAAGTGATCATTGATGTAGAGAGGTGTGCTGCAGGGTGATACCATTTCACTGAAACTCTTCAGTGCCGCCCTTGAGAACATCATGCGATGACTGGAATGGGAAGGAATGGGAGTGAAGATAGATGGTCGGCAATTACACCACCTCCGCTTCCCTGATGACATCTTCTCATAACACCAAACATTTGCCAAGCGGCACAAATGCTGGCTGACTTAGACCAGCAAACTTCGACCAGTGTGGAAAGGTCAGATTGCAGCTAAATCTCAACAAGACAATGCTCATGAAAAATGAACAGTCCCTGAAGCTCCATTTGCTCTCAATGGAACGAACATCTCCGAATGCAGCAGCTGTGTGTACCTGGGTCAAGAAATCAACATGAGGGACGACTTGGTGCCAGAACTGCTCAGGAAGAAGAGAGCAGTGTGGAATGCATTCAAGAGCATTGAAGAGGTAGTTAAAAGAATGAAGAACCTCTGACTCCAGGCACATCTTTTTGATTCCACCGTTCTTCCTGCATCAAAATTTACATAGCATTTTTTAAGGAAATGAACCAACTGTTGCTAATATGTAGTTGGACTAATAAGACTCTCCTAATAAAAAAAGAAATGCTGGAGAAACAATGAAATGCTTCTTTTCCACACTCTCTCACAGTTCCCGGGCAGCCGGGGCTCCCCTGGAGCCCCCCCCAACCTCCTGAGCTGCTCTGTAACGCCTGAACTCCCAAGCAGGTACTCACAAAGAGGGCCCCGCCTACCCCACCCTGTGATCCCAAGAGATTACTTGGGGCGTGGCCTGTATTTCTGGGGGCATGGCCTCAAAAGGGGGCATGGCCTCTTGTATGAGCGGTTGTAATTTTTCTTACATTATACACTCTATAACCCATTTCTGCGAAAATCACCCTGGACATATAAATCATTTTTTGCCAAATAGTCCTTTAGCTGACTTGAACTTCACAAAAGCTGTCAGTGAACAATAAAATCTGCACAAACTCCCCGTAAAGACAGCATAGCCTTAAGTCATCACTAGAGCCCCACATAAACCAAGAGGAGGAACTAAGAGTAAGGAAGCATTCTGGAATTGGAACAAAGCCACCATCATCAACTTAGCACAAACAGAATCCCCGCTGCAGAAGGAGGAATAGAGATAGACAACTAGAAGGCTACAACTCTAGATTTCCATAACAATATGAAGAAACAACGAAAATCCCCTCCATGAAGAAAAGATGATAGAAAAGATTCCAGAAATCTCCACAGGGTCTACCCACATACAGGACCTCTCAGAAAAAGAATTCAGAGAAGAAATCTTGAAGAGAGTCGATTTACTCAAAGCAACCATGGAACAGACATCCAATAAATTAAGGGAGGATATGAATGATGCTTTGGAACGGTCAACCAAGAAAATGCAGGAAGAAATTAGATCAGAAATTTCAAAGCTATGAACAGATGTCACAAAGCTACAAACAGAAGTCGCACAAATAAAGGATTCGGTAAATGAATTAAAAATCTCAGTAGGTTCCCTTAACAGCTGAAGACAGAATCAGTGAGCTTGAAGATGAGCTGCAGAAAGCTTACAGACAACAAATAATGGCAAAAGACCTCAAAAAGGCTATAGTCCTTGGGGACTATAATCAAAGTCCTTGGGGATGACTTCAAGAGGAACAATATGAGAATTATTGGAGTACCAGAAGCACAGGGAAGTAACCCCAATTTAAAAATAACAGTGAAAAACATCATTGCTAAGAAATTCCAAGAGCTGGAGAAGGCAGGCATCCAGATCCAAGGAGTCCAAAGAGTACCAGCAAAAAGAGACCTGAATAAAAAGACTCCAAGGCATATCATAGTCAAAATGACAGATGCGGTGGATAGACACAATTCTTCAAGAAGCAAGGTCAAAGAAGGAAACCACATACAAAGGAGCACCCCTCATATTTACAGCAGACCTATCAGAGAAAACCCTCCAAGCTCAAAGACAATGGTGGGACATAGTGAAAATCTCAATGAAATGAATGCCTCACCAAGAATACGTTATTCGGGTAAACTTTCACTCAAACTCAAAGGAACCATACACTATTTCTCGAATAAACAACAGCTCAGGAACTTCATAGACTCAAAGCCAAACTTAAAAGAAGGACTAAAGGGGCGTATGTAAGTCAAGGAAGAACCCCACAAGAACAACAAACCCTACAGAAAGATGACACAATACCCCATGACAATAATCTCTCAATGTCAATGGCCTAAATGCACCAATTAAGAGACACAGAGTGGCAAAATGGATTTGGAAACTAAACCCAACATTCTGCTGCCTGAAGAAACACACCTGAATAGTCAGAGCAAACACAGACTCAAAGTCAAAGGGTGGAAAACAATCCTGCAAGCAAGCAACTCCCTCAAAAAAGCTGAGGTGGCAATACTAGTATACGACAACATAGATGTCAAGTTGAAAAAGATTAGGAGGGACAACAAAAGTCACTTCCTATTTATCAAGAGATATGTGCAACAGGAAGAAATCACACTCTTAAACGTATATGCACCTAATGAGAGACCTGCTAAATACTTAAAACAACTCCTAATAGACTTTAAGGAGGACATACCTAACAGCACAATAGAAGTCGGAGATTTCAACACTGCCCTATCACAACTGAATAGATCAACAAGAACAAAACTCAGCAAGGAAACACGGACTCTGAAGGAAGAAATAGAAAAGAGAGGCCTAATAGATCTATACAGGGCTTTACACCCCAAAAAGAAAGAATACACATTCTTTTCCAGTGCATATGGAACATTTTCCAAAATAGACCATGTACTGGCCACAAAACATACCTCAATAAAATCAGAAAAATAGAAATTGTATCAACTATCTTCTTAAACCACAATGCGCTGAAGATAGAAGCTAATCACACACAGATGCAAAGAATTAAAACAAACACCTGGAAATTAAACAGGTCAGTGTTGAACAATAAGTGGGTCAGGAAGGAAATCAAGGAAAAAATCAAGAGATACCTGGAAACAAATGTGAATGAAGACACAATCTACCAAAGCCTATGGGACGCAGCAAAAGCAGTGTTAAGGGGAAAATTTATAGCTCTGCAAGCATTCCTTAGAAAGGAAGAAAGGGCCTACATAGCTTGACTTCACAGCTCAAGGCCTTAGAAAAGGACCAGAAAAAGGAACCCAAACCAGACTGAAGGAAAGAAATAATAAAAATTAGAACAGAAATTAATGACATGGAAACCCAGAAAACAATCCGAAAGGTCAATGAAACCAAGAGCTGGTTCTTTGAGAAAATAAAAAACATTTACAAACCACTAGCAAGACTCACAAAGAGAGAGAGAGAACCCTAATAAACCAAATCAGAAATGAAAAGGGCAACATCACAACAGAAACCAACAAAATTCAAAAGATCGTCAGAGACTACTTCAAAAGCCTGTATGCCACGAAACAAGAGAACCTAAAAGAAATGGATGAATTACTTGATTACTGCAGTCTCCTAAGACTGAACAAAGAAGACTTGGAATACCTTTAATTAATACCTTAGACCCATTAATATTAAGAAAATTGAAACTGTAATCAAAACCTCCCCAAAACAAAAGCCCAGGTTCAAATGGATTCACTGGCGAATTCTTCCAAACACTTAAAGAAGACCTGTTGCCAGTTCTCCTCAAACTTTTCCAGGAAATTGAAAAATCAGGAAGTCTCCCAAACAGTCTATGAAGAACACAATTCCCTAAGACCAAAAGCAAACAAAGACACCACTAAGAAAGAAAATTATAGACCAATATCCTTGATGAACACTGATGTGAAGATCCTCAACAAAATATTACCAAATAGGATCCAACAACTCATCAAAAAGATCATAAATCATGACCAAGTGGGATTCATCTCAGGGATGCAAGGATGGTTTAACATTCAGAAATCAATCAACATAATCCATCATATCAACAAAAGTAAAGCTAAAAACCATATGATCATATCAATAGATGCAGAGAAAGCATTTGACAAGATCCAACATCCTTTCATGATGAAAACCCTCACCAAAATGGGTTTTGGAGGAACTTTCCTCAAGATAGTCGAAGCCATCTACCACAAGCCTATGGCAATCATTATCCTCAATGGGTAAAAACTAAGGGCCTTTCCTCTGATATCAGGCACAAGACAAGGATGCCCACTCTCACCACTTCTCTTCAATACAGTACTGGAAGTACTTGTGATAGCTCTTAGACAAGAAAAAGTGATTAAGGGCATCCAGATAGGAAAGGAAGAAATCAATCTCTCACTATTTGCAGACTATATGATACTATATATAGAGAAGCCTAAAGCTTATACAAAGAAACTCTTAGAAACAATAGACTTATGCAGTAAAGTTGCAGGCTACAAAATCAGTACCCAAAAATCCATGGCCTTCCTATATGCAAACAATGAGGCAGAGGAAGGGGACATAAAAAAGCAATCCTATTCACAATTGTGCCCCAGAAAATCAAGTACCTTGAAATCAGCTTAACCAAGGAAGTAAAAGACCTCTACAAAGAAAACTATAAAATGCTACTTCATGATAAAAGAGGACAGGAGGAAGTGGAAACATATACCCTGCTTGTGGATAGGGAGAATCAATATTGTCAAAATGTCAATACTCCCCAAAGCATTGTACAGATTCAACGCAATCCCTATAAGGATACCCATGACATTCTTCAAAGAAATGGATCAAGCACTCCTAAAATTCATAGGGAACAACAAACACCCACGGATAGCTTAAACAATTATTGGGAAAAAGACGATGTGAGGCATCACCCTCCCCAACCTCAAACTTTACTACAAAGAGGTAACAATTAAAACAGCATGGTACTGGAAATAAGGCAAAACTGCAGACCAATGGAACAGGGTGGAATATCCCTACACACAACTTCAAATGTATGATCATTATAATCTTTGATAAGGGAGCAAGAGATTTGAAGTGGAGCAAGGAAAGCCTCTTTAACAAATGGTGCTGGCACAACTGGACAACCACATGCAAAATAATGGGGCTTAGACCTTGACCTGACACTATGCACAAAAATCAGATCAAAATGGATTAAAGACCTCAACATCAGACCACAAACCATAAGCTACATTGAAGACAAGGTCAGCAAAACCCTCCACGATATTGAAAATAAAGGTATCTTCAAAGATGACATTCAACTGGCCAACCAAGTGGAAACAGAGATAAACAAATGGGACTGCATTAAACTAAAAAGCTTCTGCACCGCAAAAGATACAGTGACCAGATACAAAGACAATCTACAGAATGGGAAAGGATATTTACCCAATAACCATCAGATAAGGGGTTGTTATCAAGGATATATAAAGCACTGGTTGAACTCTACAAGAAACATCCAACCCCATCAGAAAATGGGGTGAAGAAATGAACAAAAAATTTCCCAAGGAAGAGATACGAATGGCCAAAAGACACATGAAAAAGTGCTCTACATCACTAATCATCAGGGAGATGCAGATCAAAACAACCATGAGATACCACCTCACACCACAGAGACTGGCACACATCCAAAAGAACAAAATCAACCACTGTTGGAGAGGATGTGAGGAGAAAGGGAACCTTCTATACTGCTGGTGGGAATGCCGACTGGTTCAGCCCTTTTGGAAAACAATATGGACGATTCTTAAAAAATTAGAAATTGAGCTCCCATTTGACCCAGCAATACCACTGCTGGGAATATATCCCAGAGAAGCAAAAAAAGTATAATTTAAATGACATCTGCACTTATATGTTCATTGCAGCACTATTTCCAATAGCCAGAATCTGGATAAAACCCTAGTGCCCTAGAGCAGATGACTGGTTGAATTAACTTTGGTACAGCTATACAATTAAATACTATGCAGCTGTTAGAAAAATGAGGTCCTGAACTTTGCATATAAGTGGATCAGCATGGAAAGTATAATGCTAAGTGAAATAAGTCAGAAAGAGAGAGACATACATAGAAAGATTGCACTCATCTGTGGAATATAGAATAACAAAGTAGGAGACTAACACCCAAGAATAATAGAAATAAGTACCAGGAGGTTGACTCCATGGCTTGGAAGCTGGCCTCACATTCTGAGGAGAGGGCAACTCAGATAGCAAAGGGAACACCAAGTAAAATGTGGTTGGAGGCCATGTGGGGGAAGGGTGATGTGTGCTGAATGTAGACTAGAGACTGAACACAATGGTCACTCAACACCCCTATTGCAAACCACAATACCTAATTAGAGAGGGAGAACAAAAGGGAATACCCTGCCACAGTGGCAGGGTGGGGTAAGAGTAAATGAGATTGGGGGGTGGGAGGGATGCTGGGTTTATTGTTGGTGGAGAATGGGCACTGGTTTAGGGATGGTTTCTCGAACATTGTATGAAGATAACATGAGCACAAAAATGGATAAATCTGTAACTGTACCCTCACGGTGATTTACTAATTAAAAAATAAATAAATTTAAAATAAAAAAAGAAAATTACACTGTAGTAGTAACATATTAGTTTTTGGTTTCCTATATTTGGAACTTTATTATTTGAATTATTTATGATGGTGATTGATTACATCTTATTATATCCACTATTATTCTTGCCTCTGTAATATACTTCATTATGCTTGTGTAATTAGTATGCATTTAATTAACATGCTGCTATTACCTAAATACCAATAATAAAAGTAAGAACGTTGAAAAAAATTAAAAAATTATAAAACTATTACCCTAAAAAAAATAATGCTTCTTTTCCCCCCAACATAAATTGTACTATAAAGCTACAGTAATAAAAACTGTAGCAATGGAATTAAAGCAGAATATCAGTTCAATGGAATAGAATTGAGAACCTATAGCCACTATTAGATATATCACAGCTAATCTTCTATGTAGAAGCAGGGTGCAGGGAGAAAGCCTCTGTAAGAGCAATAGTACTGCAGGGCACTACCCTGAAATCATTCTATCCTGGCTCCTCACTCCTGGCAATCCAGAAATGAATTCTGAATGTAGAACCAGGAGTAAACCCTGAGCAATGCTCAATGTGGCCTAGAAGCCAAAATAAACAAAATTTTAAAAGAAGGTTTCTTTAGCAAATGGTGGTGCACACAATTATAAATCTGTATCTCTTACATCAAACGCGTAAAGTTAACTCAAAATAAAGATCTCAATACTAGTCCTGGTTTCAACGAATTAGGCAAGTTGTGTGTTTCTAAACATATTTTAAACATTTTTTATCATAATAATGATAAACTTTATAAAGCAGAAAATAGAATTAATGCACAAACACCTAAGAGTATCTTCCATGTATGTTAATGTTGAGATAAAATATTGAAAATTACTGATTTTTGTGAAATGCAATTAGGCAAATAAACACAATAAAATATATGTATAAAACAGAATAGTTTGCTAATTTATTTTGACAAGTAAATTGAGTTTTAATTATTTATGTGTTTTATGAGTTTCCATATGAGGTAAATAGACTGCAATAAAAATTTTAACGACCATAAAATATTTATTCTTTCCAATTCACTTCAGCATCCTAATACTAAGATTATTATTGAAAGAAAACACAAATATCACATATGTTTGTATAATATATTGTGTTTGAAGCTTAATTAATTCAGCAGGAGTTCAATTCTCATAAGTCCTAACAAGAAATGAAAGAAACACTATTTAGATAGTCTTGTCAGTTACCTCAGGTTTGGAGAAAACTAGTCATATGGTGTTAACTGCAATAATTTAATAAGAATAACTTTTGATAAATTTAATAATTTTATTACAATAACTTTTGCATATTTTACTTTTAAATATATACTTAGGTTTGGAGATATAGTACAGTGGACAATGCACTTGCCTTACATGTAGCCTACTTAGGTTTAAACTTCTGCTACCCCATATGATTCCCTGCGCATTCTAAGTTTGCTTTCTGAGTCAAGAATAAGCCCTTATCACTGATAACTGTGGCCTCTATAACAAACAAAACAAGAAACTAGAAAGTACAATCGAAAGTGATCACTCATGAAATCTGTTTTGCTCTTTGATGAAATACTTGATCAGACAGACAAGTATAATTCACCAATAAAATATGAGAAATATATGGTTTGAAGACATAGTACAGAGGGTAAGGCACTTTCCTAGCACAGAGCTGACCTGGGTTTTGATTCTCAGAGCACTGCCAGATGTCATCAACGAGTATTGAGCCAGGAGCAAACCATGAGTACAATTGTGTGATTCCTCACACACCCCCATATTCCCACAAAAAACCCTAAAATTGAAATACAAGAATGGAAATAAGTATAGAAGATGAGATAGAGGCCATATTATTTTGTAAAATTAATTAATCAATATAAAAATAAAGGCAATGAGTGATAAATTAGATACATAGGTGAATGCAGAGCTAAAAAAAGCGAGGGTAGTAATATATTCTAATAGCATATAGGATATTCTTTATACACTATCATCTGAGCTAATACAAGACTTAATTAGGCAATATTGACAATATCATTTTCTGTGTTCTCAAGTGAGACTTCCCTATAGTGAGGCTACTATAAAGCCTAAAACATTAAATGGGATTTAATGCATAGGTCATCCACTAAACTTAGTTTCTTTTTAAGAGTTGAAATTATCTTTTACTTGTTTATTCTAGTGCTTCTTTTTATATAGTAATAGCTCATTAAGGAAAGCCTAAAAGACCAATATGAATCACTGTTTTCTTTCTCAGAAGATAATTTTCTCCTATTCATTAAGTTGTCTTTTGTCCCCAAATGATTCCAATAAAAATATAATCTAATGATATCATCTTGCCATAATTCAATTTTTACCTCTGCATCCACATTTTAATTTGCCACTAAGCAGCATTAATAATAATTAATATTCCTTTGTGGGATGACTATTCATTACAATTGTTTGATTGTAACTCATTTGCTTTTTCCCTAAATCCCATGTCTCTTTTTTTAATTTCCCTCTTGTTAATTTCTGTCCCTCGTTTTTATCTCCTTGTTTTGGAGCATACAAGAATTATCATGTAATTTATTTGAATCCTCTGTCTTTGAAGATACAAGAAAAAATAATTATAAGCAATATTCCTGTTTGACTCTAGTTTGAAAAATTCTTTGTAATTTATCTCTTAGAGGTTGCTCATTTTTACCATCCTTAGGTCACATATGTTAAATCTTAGCTGCAGAGGGCAGAGGCAATATTTATTTCAGTATGGCTATGATGTTTCTTTTCATTATTCCTTTTACTATGCTTTTGTGTGAAATGAGGTTGTCATACACTGAATAAAGATTCTTATATTGTATTTTATTTTTTATATTTCATATGAATGGATACAGCTTGTAGCATTTAAAAGAATCACTACATTTGCATTTATGTGAACAGGATGACAATTTTATTTGGTTTATAAAGCTTCTAGTTCAAGAGCTGAACTTTTCCTTTAGTGCATTTAAGTGTGTTTTTATTATTGAATAACTATAAGCTTATACTGAAAAAAGTTTAGCAAGTGCTGTGTTTCTTTTCATTTTATATTGCATTTTTCTTATTCGATACTAAAACTTTCTTTTTGATGTTGCTCTTTTCTTCATTGAGGCTTATTTACTATGGGCACCTCGTACTTGCTTCTGTATTGGTTTTACCTCTGGACATTGTCATTCCAAGATTATTATCCCCTTGAAATCTTAAACATCCCCTCTGGAATTAATGCTCTAACATTTTTTTAATATAAGTTATGTATAGAGTGGATGTTTTTCCATTTTGGAAACCTTTTGATCAGTTTTTGTCCTGCTTATTATTCCCTTTCAACCTCTTTGCAGTGTTCACTGAATTTGCTTTTGTCTCTTTGAAGGCATAAGGTAGAGATCTGGTAGATAGCATACATCGATCTGGTGGTGCTATGCATAAAAATGTTTGACAGAACTCAGTTTCCCAGTCACACTGTCAAAAATAAAGTATTCCATGCACAAGAAACATAAATTACTAGCTTTTGCCAACATTTATTTTCCAATTAAAGTACTCAATGAATTAGTAGAGTATTTCTACTTAAGCTTTATAGATAAGATGAATCCACATTAAACAAAATATTTGGTACAGATATTTTTAATTTCTTAATTCAGTACAAATTTATTTCCTCTATTATTTCTTCCAAATATACAATAATATGGTTACTTGTTTAAGATTTATCTTTCTCACTTGCTTCCATAATGAACAAATTAAGTCTTCTGAAATATCCTGCTAGTGTTAGTGATATTGAATAATTAAAGCTTAAATGGTAAACTTATGTCAACTCGAGTTGCAATGAATAAGGACTTCAGGATATTCTTAAAATCTGATTTTATACTTAGATAACTTGAGCAAGTATTATTTACTCAGAATTTAAGTTACTGATTTAAATACAGCTTCAAGTATCATTTTCTCTTATAAACAAAAGTACTAAAAAGGAAAATTATAATATCACATTCCATAGAAAAAATTTTAAAATAAAAATGTAGGGAAAAATTTATTTACATTTTCTTTCTGTGTAAATTTCAACAGGTATGTCTGGGACACGATGCATACTGATAAATATAGGAATGAACATCATACACTTTAAAAAAAAAGAAAGAATAAGATTTACTATTACAGTGAATTAAGAATTGGACTTAAACATGTCTTTTCTTCCTTTCTTTACATCTTACTACTTTTTTCAAGTCCTCCTTAACTCATTTCTATTTCTTAATATTGAGGACTTTTACTGAAAATACAAAAGCTTCTTCAGACTTGAGTACATACTCAACAATAATTAATAATGATAATAAGGAGTCCAAAAACAATTCCCCAGAGATATAGATTTTTTGTTTTGTCCAGAATCTCTTATCTGTTAGAGAAAAATATTAAAAATACACACTGCATGTTTAGTATGATTTGTCAATAAGGTAATAATTTGCTGGGAGCCAAAAAATAACAGTAGGTAGGGCACATTCCTGGTACATGCTCAATCTGGGTTTAATACCCGGAAATCCATATGATCCTCCAAACCTTCCAGGAATGAGTCCTGAACACAAAGCCAGGAATAAGCCATGAGAGTGGACAGATGTGACTCCCCGGTTTCCCTCACACACAAAGAGAATAACGTATTTCCAGAATCATCTTTATAATACATTTATAAGTTTGCACCAAATATTTCCAAAGGTTCCCAAACTTACTTGGCCCTTAGAAAAGTTTAAAAAAAAGACTCAGTTATCAATTTTAAGCAAACAGAAAGTACACCCCCAATTGCATCCATGGCTACTACTGACTTCCTGAATAGTTCCAGTGCTCTCAGAAGGGGGCAGCATCACCCACTTTGAGAAACACTAGTTCTTTTTTTTTTCTTTCTTTTTTTTTCCGCTGAATTACCATGTGTAAAGTTACAAAGCTTTCAGGCTTAAGTCTCAGTTACACAATGCTCAAACACCCATCCCTTCACCAGTGCACATATTCCACCACCAAGAATCACAGTAAACCTCCCCCCACCTTCCCAGCCCCCCATCCTGCCTGTGTAGCTGATAAATTTCACTTTACTGAGAAACACTAGTTTTATGGTGCAGATTTCTCTTTAATATCCAACTATCTTTTTATCCTATTAAGCACTTTAGTGAAGAGCAATATTAATTTCAGGCTAGTACTAAATTCTCCTGACATTTTCCAGTGTCAGTAGACTCCTAAGACACTCTTATTTGTGTGAAGAAAACATGATGATACACTACAGAAACACAATCTTTAACACTACTATTTGCAATGATAGTGATTCTATCATTAGTGGTCTTCAGACTTGTTTATATTTTTAAATATATGTTTAAGCTTTTCTGATAAAGACTAATTTACATACATGAATAACTACTGAATGATTTCTACAGCTAGTCATTATGCTAAGCACTTTTCACACAGTGTTCTACTTAATAATCAAAAACAGCTAGATGGAGAAATTGGCATGCAAGGAAGTTAATGAGCTTGCTCTTTATTTTCACCAAACTCTTTACTTTAATTTAATGTCATTAAATTATAATTGTAAACTACATGGTATCATAGCAATGAGACTCATATTTTTGTCTTTAAGAAAAAACAGCAGATATAGCACTTTACTTATGATGTACATAAACATATACTTTACCCTTATGTGTTCAAATTATGGTAATTTATAGATTCACTAATAAGCCTTATTTAGTGTGTTAATAAATAAGTATCTATTACACTTTTTCTCAAATTTATTTCCTAAGTAGACTGTTTAAAGAAAAGTTATAATTAATGGTAAAATTTACACAAAGTTTTTCTGTGTACCCATTTCCTTTTCCAGTATTAATATCTGTCAGGAGAATGGAACATTCATTGCTGTTGTGAATCGACACTAACACATAACCAGAATGACATAGTTTACTTCATGGTTACTTTGGGTGGAGAAGTTGTTGTGTGTTTGAACAATTTTAGAGAATATTTTAATGTTCTATAATTTTGTTTGTTTATTTTTGGTTTTGTTTGTGCTCAGACTATCACTCTCCTCTGTTAACCCCTGGAAAGTACAAAAAGTTTTGCATTTTCTGAGATAACATATAGTTGAAAGAGGATAACAAATAGCATTTCCCTATCTTCCTTAATTATAAAAGCATTATTGGGTTTTACCACATAATTGTATTTCAGTGGCATCTGGATTCCATGGGATGTCAAAAGAACGCCTGCCACCCACCTATGAGATGGCGAGACTTCTTTGTTAAGACCCTGAACAAACGGTTTGAGGCTCTTTATGCTCCTGAAGAGAGAAGATGCCATTGGGATACACTAGCACGCGACAGGGACAGATGGAGACTTTACTGACGCCCGCTCAAGCAAAGCGATGAGCAACGGGATGACAAATGATACAAGTGAATTGTACTTCAGTGGCATCTTTGCTTTTTTATGACTTGACAGCTTTTTTTTTATTTTATTAAACAAATTTTATTGGATCACTATGAGATACATTTACAAATTTGCTTGATTGCATTTCATTCGAACAATGCTCAAAAACCCATCCCTCCACCAATGCACATTTTCCACCATCATTGTTCCCAGTGTCCCACCACCGTCCCCACCCTCCCCCACTCCTTACCTCTATGGCAGGTACAGTCCTTCTTACACTCTAATTTTAGGCATTGTGATTTGTGATACAGATACTAAGAGGTTATTGTGTTTGGTCCTTAAGATAAGGGCTAGGTGGATCACACCATGGTTGGGAAGCCAGTCCCACGTGTTGGGGGAAAAGGCAGTTGGTATGGAGAGGGGACCGCTAAGTAAATGGTGATTGGAGGGACCTCCCAGATTGGGGGATATGCACTGAAAGTTGACAGCTCTTTTAAATTTAATGGTGGAATACCTTACATGGACTGGATTTACCATAGTCCATTTATGTTTATCCACTGAAGGACATCTTAGTGCTTCCAAGTTTTGCTAATTATAAATAATGCTGCTTTAAGTTTCTCTGTGCAGATTTTTGTGTGTACCAATGGTTTCAAGTTTCTTGGGACATGACTGCTCAATAGTATGGACACTATTTTTTATGAATTTGCACCATTTTGTATTTCTACTTCAATGGCTTAGAGTTCCTATTGCTTAAAATCCTTGCCAATATTTTGGGTTTTTTTTCTTTTTTTTTTAATTTAATTTAATTTTATTAAATCACCGTGTGGAAGATTACAATGCTTTCGGGCTTAGGTCTCAGTTATACAATGCTGAAACAACCATCCCTTCACCAGTGCCCATATACCACCACAAAAAAAAAAAAAAACCCACACAGTACACCTCCCATCCCGCCCCCCCACCCCTGTAACTGATAAGTTTCATTTTACATTCTGTTTACTTTGGTTACCTTCAATATTTCAACACAAACCTCACTATTGTTGTTAGGAGTACCCCACTAGGTTCAGACCTACTGTGAAGACAAATAAGGTCGCGCGGCCACTACTGCGGCCGCGCAGTTTTGAATTTCTGTACTTTTACAAGAAGTCCAGGGAGATTTCTTCCAGATATTAGATAATTGCAGGCTTGAAAACCCAATCTGTGGTCATCTTAATATGGCGGCCACCGCGCCCTTCATCCCTGGAGAGAAAGAGGCGAGAGAGAGAAATACCTTTCCCCTCCCGGGCGGGCACGGGGCCGAGGCTTAGTTCTCAGGCTGGAGACATTCTGCGAGGAGTTGCTCATGCCGAAAGAGGTTTTGCTGGGTCTGGATTCACGCTTGTACAGCTGCGGAGAGGCCGCACATGCGTGCGATTGCCAATATTTTGATGTAGAAAATGCTTCAGGTTGCATAGATGTGCAAAATCTGGGGCCACCCCCATCTGTGCTCAGGGCTTACTCCAGGATCTGTGCTGAGGGATCACTCCTGGAAGTGCTTAATAGACCAAATGTGGTTTGAGGAATGAAAATGGGATGTATTAGATGAAAAGAAAACATGTGCATGGCATCTATTGCCCTTAACACTGTTTTAAGTATTTTTTGACTTAAGTATTCTTTGAGTTAAGTACCAAGTACACTTTCCCCCAAATACTAAAAACTAACTACATTGCCAAACTGGTGCTTGAGGTGGGGCGGTGGGAGTGGAGGTGGGGGTGGAGGTGGCTTAGGAGGGGAAGCAAGTCTCTGTTTCTGACTCTGCAATACAATGTTATTTGCTGCAATAGTTTCCAAACTTAGGGACCTACAAATTGAGAACTGGTTCTCAGGAACACATCTCAAGGATGACTGCAGTTTAATGAGATTAAACTGAATTAAACTGAGTTGAGTATAGCAACTTTGATCGAAGTAAATCTCACTCAAACAAATGAATTGGCTATGTTCCTGTAAGAGTTCCATGTGAGTGTAAGTTCCAAACCATAACTGTGGAACACTGTACTTGTCAAACCTGATTAAACCTAAAAACCAAGTTAAATGCCTATTTAAAGTATATTCACTAATATTTCATTCGCCAAACATCTCACCTAACACAAAGTCTAACACTAGTAGTTGTGGAAAACAGACTCTACTCAAGGAATAGAAAGCTTAATATTTTCTAAAAATTGCTATGAGAAATCCAAGAATATCTACTCTGAGTCCTCTAACATTGGCAATATTTATTACTTACTTCCATATGAGGACTGAAATTGACAGAGATGTCATAATTGGCCTAGATTTTTATATTTAGAAAATAGCACAGGCATATTTGAAGACTTTTTGATACTAAAGCTTCATATTTGTGGTAAATTTTCTAAAAAGTAATTATCAAAGTATTCTTTGGAACAGCTTTAGAATATCGTCTTAATTGAAGAAAGTAACTAATATGTTTTATAATGTTTATTTTAGTATGCATTTTATAAACACTTACTTTTGTTATGTTTTAAAGAACTACAGTTTATGTAGACAATAATTTAGACAGAATACTCAAGTATTAATATCACAGATATAGATGATGTTAAAGTGACTGATCTTTATTAAACACAAACATAAAACAAGATAGGGATCAGCTACAGCTATCTGAGTCACACTAGTAATTATTAAATGCAAATTAACTACATGATCTACTAATTTGCATGCAGTGTGATCCTAAAAAAAGGATTCTAGAAAAAGGAAAAGTGAAAATTATTATAAAGAATGTGGAAAACTTTAAAAACAATTTCACATTGCTGGTTTATCTTCTATTGGTGACAATGTGGTAGTTCTTAAAAAATAAGTGACTAGATTTGCTGCCCTAAAAACAACTTGTCTGTGAATATATATCCTAAATATCTAAAAGTGGAAACACACATTAAAAATGACATATATATACAGATATATGAATATGTATATATTCATCGCAGTATTAGTCACAAAAGCTAAAAATGTTTGAAACAAATCAAATACTCCTCATAGATGAATAGTTAAATAAAATAATTCATTTTAAAAAGGAAATAAATACTGTATACACAACAGTATAAAATTCATGAAATTTTAACTTGCTGATTGAAATAATGAAGACACAAATAAAAAAACCCATCATATTCTATTTCTCTATGTTACCTAGAATAGTCAATTCATAGAAACAGGAAACATCTGCTGTTACCAGAGATGAGAAAAATAAATAAGGAGCTATTTTTAATTTACACACAATGTAATTTTCACATTGTGCTAATGAAAAATTCTGATTGACTACAATTATAGTTACACAATTGTGAATGTATTATTATTAAATTTTGCATCTCTAAATGGTTGAGATGAGAAATTTTAGGTTACACATATTTTACCAAATACACATATAGAAATATACTAATTGCTACCATAAAGCTTAATCATGAGAGGCATACCAGGTGGGCTTTTTATATATCAGGATTTAACTAAGTGGTTAAACCCAGTCAAAAAGAAAGGACTTGAAATTTCTAAAACTCATACAAAAGAAAGAATTTGAGATGAAAGAAAATACTAAAGTTATTTAAATAAAACAAGTGAAGTGGTTGGGATTTTTGGTATTGTGAAGTGAAATTGGAAATCTGTGAACCTAAAGAATGATGTGAAAATTCTCATTATATTTGATTAAAGACTGCTAACACAGCCGAAGAGCAGTATGATATAGTTAAGCTAAATATAATTGAAATCAAAACAGATGTATGCTTTAAGGTAAAGGGAAAGAAAGATGTTATTGGTATCGAGTGACCCCACTTGTCAGAACATACAGGTTATTTTATTCACAGATTATATCTCTGACTAATAATTGTGATGCTTTACAATTCAATATAATTCTCCACAACATGGAAAAAATTTAAAAAATGCAACTTGAACTATTCTATCAACTATCCTATCAGCAACTGATATTTGCCAGTAGAAAAAAAAATGAAAGTATTTCCATTTTGGTGCATTCCTATAATAAATCACAGGAGTTAGGTCTTTGACTAAACAAGACAATAAATCAGTAAAAGTTATCATTAATTGTCACACTTTTCATACCACATACATTTTCTACCTTAATGCTATTTCTGCTTTCTGAACTTTGCACATCAATAATAGGGCTCACTGATAGCCCAAAAAGGCGATTACATAACTAATATCTGATTATTAAAATTGTTTTGTATAGACTCAACAAGATGTCATGTGGCACCTTTGGAACTAGGTAATAAATTATGAAATAATGATCATTTGACTTTATAAATTCGTCTTCTATGAGAACATCAAATTTATATTTGTCTAAGGTCCTGTCAGTATTAATAATGTGCATCATTAAAGAACACTGGGAGCAGACAGGATGAAAGGAAAGGTGAAGTAGAATAATTAGAAGATACTCTATAAATCAATGAAGGCAATACATCTGGAAGGAAGAAAAATAAAGGCTTAAAAATATTTTTATCCATTAATAACTAGTTTAAAACTTTTTGTTTATTGTAGTTTAGGTAACATAGTTACACAGTGTTAACTTAAATGCCTTTGGTATACCAAGTTACTGCCCCTTCACCACCACAAATTTTCAAAGAGCCTTTACCACTATTACTATATCACTCTAGTCTACTCCTTCCTTCACCCTTTCCCTCTTTCCACCACCACTTTGTATCAAAGTTCGAGTTTAGTGTTACTAAATATGATCTAGCTCTCTGCTTTGCTTCTTTATATACAATATGTAAGTGACATTACATGCATATATTACAAGTAATCCCACCAACGGCCAACATCCAGAGACTTAAAACCAAGCACTCGGAAGAGAGTGACACAGAGAGTCTCTTGCCCACATGCCTGGCTGTCTTCTCCAGGGCCCCTCGGAGGAGATGGGCTCCAGCTTTCCTCTCCGACCTGAGCAGAGCTCCCGCAGCCCAAGATCTTCGGAGCCTAGCCACAGCCACGCTCAAAGCCCCTCTCCACATGTTTGGATGAGCCTCACGCATGAAGGGACAGGCAGAGGAACTGGTGTGTGGGAACCAGGGCCGAGACCTACAAGCCTGCTTGGATCGGGACTGGGCCTCTTCCACCCAGATTTCCCATTTTCCAGTAGCTAGGTGGTCACTACCCAGGGACTGCCCCCAGCACGGTATAATCCCACGTTTGTTAGCATCTGTGCTGTGCCATTTACTGACCTTCCCTGTATATATCCACAGACAAATTGCTTTTATGGCATCAAATCTAGTCGTGGATTTCTGTGTATTTTGGACTCCCAGGTATATTCCCCGAAGTGATATTGCTGGGTCAAATGGGAGCTAGTATGACTGAAACGCAATCATGAACAGCTATGTAATGTTCTATTCATGGTGATTCAGTTAAAAAAAGAAAGAAAGAAAGAAAGAAAGAAAGAAAGAAAGAAAGAAAGAAAGAAAGAAAGAAAGAAAGAAAGAAAGAAAGAAAGAAAGAAAGAAAGAAAGAAAGAAAGAAAGAAAGAAAGAAAGAAAAGGCAAGAAAAATAAATCTTGTACCTAGTTATTGTATACAAATTGAGCTGTTAACCAGTGCTGGTGCAGATTTGGGGAAAAAGAGACTCATTCATAGCTAGTGGCAATGCTGACTTGTTCAGTCTTTTTTGGAAAACAATATGGACGTTCCTCAAAAATCTAGAAATTAAGCTCCCATTTGACACAGCAATATACCCTGGGGGACACAAAAACACACAGAAGAAACATCATCTGTACTTCTATGTTCATTACAGCACTGTTCACAATAGCCAGAATCAAAAATCAATCTGAGTGCCTGAGAATATGGTATACCAACAATGGAATATTATGCAACTGTTAAGAAAAATGAAATTATGAAATTTGCTTATAAATAGTTTGGCATGGAAGATATTGTGCTGAGTGAAATGAGTCAGAAGAAGAGAGACAGACTGCACTTATTTGTAATATATATACATCTATATACAATAGTACGAGACAAATATCCAGTGTCAGGTAAAGCAGGAACTAGGAGTATTGGTCAATCGTTGAAATCTAACACAGCGTGTGTGGGGCAGACAGTAAGTAGGATAGAGAAGGGTATGACAGTAATAGTTAGAAATGATCGACTTTCAGTATCTGTATTCTGTATTGCACACCACAATGCTCAAAGGAACAGAGGGAGAGAGAGACAGAGACAGAGACAGAGACAGACAGAGACATAGATACAGAGAGAGAGAGAGAGTGAGAGTGAGTGAGAGAGAGAGAGAGAGAGAGAGAGAGAGAGAGAGAGAGAGAGAGAGAGAAGAAAAGTGCCTACCATAAAGGCAGGCTTTAGAATGGGGTGGAGTGATGGGAGGGAAACTGGGGATACTGGTACTGGGAAAGGTACACTGGTGGAGGGATGGGTGTTGGAATACGGTATGACTGAAACCCAATCATGAACAGCTTTGTAATGGTCTATTTCATGGTGATTCAATAAAAGGTATTTTTTCTTAGTTTGAACTATTTTAAATCTTATAAATATTTTTGGTATCATTTTATAGCCTTTTAAATGATGTATCACTGTATCACTGTCATCCCATTGCACATCGATTTGCTCGAGCAGGCACCAGTAACATCTCCATTGTGAGACTTGTTGTTTCTGTTTAAATGTTGTAAAGAATTATATTTTAAAGTTGAATTTACCTCTCTGATGGTTTTTCCTAGGGTTAGTTTAAATGTATTAGAATTAGTGTATCTTGAGTGATAAGAATAAATTTTCAACATTATATTAGCTGATATTAATAGATTTTTTTAACCAACTTTACAAGTTTGATCACTTATAAATAAAATGTAAAACTTCTTTTGTCACAGTTTTACAACACATATCCTGTCAGACAACAATGCATGTCTTTAAAAATAAAATATGCACTTGAGAAGAAAAGTTTGATATTATTTAATCATTTAACTTATTTTGTTTTAACTAATTCATATGTTATTTGCTCCAATGTGCAAGATTTGTAAAAGCATACTTGTGCTCACCATCTTATACAGTTTATTCAATTAAATAAATTTTTAAACAATTCTTATACAATTCTGTATATAAATTGTATAAGAATGTATAATTTTTATGCAATTTATTCAAACATAACAGTGGCACCGAATGGGTGGAACCTGTGTCTTTGTAGTAGGATGCTTGCTTTGCACGTGGCCTGCCAAAATTCAATTTCTGTCATCCCATATGGTCTGCTGAGCTTCACTAGGAGTGATCCCTGAGCACAGAGCAGGGAGTATGCCCTGCACAGTCAGGTATAAATCTCCCAGTAAACCAGATGAACCAAATAAAACATAAATAATATCCGTAAAAAATCTCAGTAATAAATTTCTGGTCTTTGCAATATGATTTAATCTACCAAATCAATAAACAATGATACTAACTTATATCTTAACAACATGAAGTTCCCCTATCCAAGAAAATCAAACATCTTTCCACTTATTTAGTTATTCCCTTGAATTATACAGTCATGGATTTTCATCACAAAGCATTTACACACACTTTGTTATATTTATACCTAAACATCATTTCATGGTGGCAATAACATGTTTTACATTTCATTTTTCATTTATTTTCAGTAATGATATAAAGAAATGCCATCAACTTTTGTGTATGAACTTGTATCTTATATTTATTTTATATCATATAATCTTAAATTATATAAAAGCTTCATTTCTCTTAGTTTCAGAAAATTTATGTTCACTATTAATTTTTTCCTATAAACACATTCATATCCTCAATAATGTTATTAAACAAAGACAAATGATTTATTTCATGCTAGTCTGTGTATAATTAATTTCATTTTTTTATCTTATATAATTTGGACTCCCAATATAACACTGACAAAAATTAGTGAGAGGGGACATCATTGTAATAATGTTAGTGGAAAGTTTAGAACTGATCACCATTAAGTATGAAATTAGCTATAGAATTGTTGTAACTGTTCTTTATCACATTGATGCTAGTGTGAGCTGGTGGTTCACACTTGGATTTAGCTTAATTAACAAAATCTGTAGCACTGATGTCATTGTGTTTAAGTTGTGAGCCTCTAGTAAGAGTTTACTGAGTTTCTTGCTATGAATGGATTGCTAATCTGAGTTGTTCTTTAATTGACACAATTTACAAAAATTTTAGACTGTATTGATACTTTATATTAACTTTTGTGATGCTGATCCAGTTTTATGTAACGAAGAAATTCTACTTGGTTGTATTACATATTTTTTGTACAATGGTAAATTTGATTAAAGTAATTAATGAAAAATAATTATTTGATGTTCTAGAATACTTAATACACCTATTTGAATTGCTAAGTAGACGACAAAATGTTTAATGTCCAACTAGTTTACTTAGGAGTCAGATGTCCTTTTTCTTAAGCTTAAAAATATATTATTTTACATTATCCGTGTTATATTTTAATTATACCAGGTTATATTAACTGTTAAGTTTCTTGCCTAAAGAAAAATAATCCAGAACAGCATTTGCACTCTACATAATGAATGTAAGCTTGGTATCTAGACCAAAGTGATATGACTTTTATTTTTCATTTCTGTCGTAATCAGAGATAAATTTAGATTTATTTTTTTTTCTGCCTGCTTGTTTCTTCTTGCTGTTAAAATAACAGCTCAAATTGTGTAAGTGAAGGACATCAATTATCACTGTGGGTAGTAATCTTGATCGAGCAGTGTGTGTTTGCCTTAGTTTAGAGATTTCCAGGTAAATTTCCTAAGGGAAATTTGTCCCTGGAGTGGTAGTGTTTTAAAAGATATATGTAAAAAAATCTCTAATAATTGAGCATAAACACAAGGCAGCTTGCATGTAGTAGTCAATTGAAAGTCTGTTTTCCACTTAAAAATTAATGCCCTGGTGAGGAACATATTGTACAATTTATCGCATCAAGAGTAAGCCAATTATCTATCTTTGAGATTAGTAAATTTCCTTAGCAGAAATGAATAATTCCAAAGAAGCAGACTGGAGAATCTCTGAAAAGAACTGAGTACCTACTGTGGTGAGACAAATCTTTCTATCAGTTATTTCTCTTGGCTCAGTTATGCCCACAGGGCAAAATGCTTTATGCAGAAGAATTCTGGCGATTGTGGTGAGAAACCAATTATTACAATATTGAGAGTTGGAACTGCTATGTAAGAATATTTCCAGTATAAAGAGGGACATGTTGAAGGGAATCTGCCTCATAAAGTGTTTAGCGAAACATGAATTAGTTGTTTATCAGAGGTTTAAGTAGAAGAAAATAGATTAAACAATCCTAGAACATAGGGGAAAAATGCTCAAACTAGTGAGCTTTTCACATGCAGAGAAAGACACAGGAGAGTGAAGAGTACAGTATAGTGAAAATAGGAGATTTTTTTAAATGAATAATTTCTAAATTGCTTAATTTTGAATAAAATAAGATAACAGATTCAAAGCAAAATAAGGGGAGGGATAGAGCAATGATTTCAAAACAAGGTACTCTCTCTGTTATTTCAGATGTTAAATTTTCTGTTTAGTTTCAATAGTCTCAAATTTCAATAGTCTCAATTTTAAGGTATGAATTTACCTGTCTTTATTCTAAGACAAATACATTTGTGTCTATTCTGTTTTTGAGCAGTGCTTAGCACTAACTCGTAGTTCTGCCTCTGGGGACACTGCTGATGGGGTTCTGAGGATCATCTAGGGTGCCAGTAATAGAACCAGGTCTATTACCCGGACTACTGTACTATCTCTTTCCACACAAGATGATTACATTTTCGGCAATTTTTAAGCTCTTCAAGTCAAGTTTCTAGAGTCTCACTAGCATGTGATTAGTAGAAGCTAGGTTTAAAGTGATGTTTCTATATACATAGAGTAAATAAGATAATAAAAAGGATTGATTCCTTGTCATTGGACTCAGGAACAACTTACTGAATCACAAAAACACATAATTGATAAAATTTTGGTACATTGGAGTGCAAATTACAAGAACTATAAGAAAGAACCATAGGAAAGGTCTGATAACTGTAGTTCTCTCAGATCAGTTACTCCAGCAGAGAATAAGAAGCACAGCATAGCGTACTGAAAGAACCAAAGTAAATATCTGGCGTACTTATGTGTGGGGCATGGAAAGTATAATAGGAAAATTTCAACACACCTAAATGTTGAAGTAACAGTAATTTTCCACATTGTTTCCTCCAGACCATTGTGAGAGGTGCTTGTGATTTATGTTTTATCTTTATTATTATTTGGTGAAGGTGTTGGTCAACACTGGATAGCACTCAGACACTCCTGGTTCTGTGCTCAGGGATCCCTCTTTGTGTGCCCAGGAGACTATATGAGATGCCTAGAATTGAACCTGAGTCGGTCATACGTCTGGTAAATACCTGAACTCCTGCGTCTCTGGTTCTTGGAAATGCATCAAACTGAAAAGTGCTTTGAAAAACAACAAATTAGTTGACTTCTTCTTCCTTTTTCTTTATTATTTTTAGTTTTGGGGACACTCCCAGCAGTGCTGTGGGCTTATTCTCAGCTTTGTGCTCAGGAATCACTCCTGATAGGCCTGGGGACCATACGGGAAACCAGGTATAGAGCCCAAGTTGGCTTCCTGCATGGCAAGTACCCTACCCACTTATATTATCTTATTCTCTTGTATTAAATTTTTTCTCAATTGGAACTCTTAGGTCACATATAACTTAAGCTAATTTGGACATAGCTTCATATTTGAGTTGGACTAATGTTCAACACTTTTTTGCCTAGCACAGCTGGCATGAGTTAAGGCTCACTTAAAGAAGTAGACAGCTGCTGTACTCATATATCAGCATGCCACAGTATTATTGATTACCATTTAAAATAATGTAATGTAACTATTGATATTTTTCTACTCATCCATTATGTGGAGTATCGTAGGTGGCAAAGTCATAATCAAAGTTCCATCATCTTTAATTACCACCAAGTAATTGGCATGGTGATTATAAGAAATGAAAGATCTGAACATTCCCAGTGAAGCAAATGACAAACTGTTACAATCTTTGTATAAATGAAGAACTGTCTCACTAAAGAGCTTCTTTTGAATGAAATATTAACAGCCAACTTACAGTTAGGGTAATTGAACAAGTTCAAAAGATAGACATCATTTAGGCAAGAATGAAACATTCTACAAAAACATTATACAGTGGGAATTGTTACATTACCCTGACAGTTTCAGAAAATAAACTGGTGCCCTTCAGATTTATGTGATAATATGGAAGAAAAAGAGAAGACCATATTTCTAAACACAATGTGATAGACTTGTCATTATTATTCTAAAGGTCAATTCTGTGGTTTCAAAAATTAAACATATTCTGAAAGCAACAGTTTATAATATTACACAAAACAAACATCAATTTCCTGAGTATGCCTCCTTTAAGTTATTTTCTTCACCCAACATAACTTTAGAACATTTTAATTTTGTTGTTTCTCTTTTTGGGTGAACATACCTGGCTGTGCTCAGGGCTTTCTCTTGGCAGTGCTTAGGGGACCATATTACATGCAAGAGATTAAACCCAAGTTGGCCACATACAAGGCAAGTTCCCTACCTGCTGTATTATCTCTTCAGTGCCCTTCACTCTTTCTCTTCTTGTACTTATTATTAATGTTGACTTAATTTCTGCTGTCTGATACATGACTTTCATACTGAAGAGATAGATTGATCTTGAAGGGAGAGCAACCACTGAGGGAAAAACTGTAAAGTAACCACAGTCCTCTTTTGAAAAAGTTGGAGTTGAATGCCAAAACCAATCATAGATATATACATCAATAAAAATAAAATATTTTTTCTCATAACAAACCAAACCTCATCTTTAAACACAAGATATGATCAGAGGAACCAAATAGTGTGTTTCACTGTGGTTTTCATAACAGTTACAAAATTTCTCCCTAACTCTAAAATAGATGAGCATTTACTGAAAGTCAAAAAGGAGGAAATGATGTCATATGTACATTGAAACTGTGAAATCATATATTGTATGCAAACAGTGTTGCACTTCTTCCTTTATAACTGGGATGCCTATTATTTTTATTTTTTAAAATTTTATATATTTATTTTATTTATTTATTTTTATTTATTGTTCTACTTCCTAAAGTGAGCTTTCCCGTACTATGTTGAATCAAAGTGTTAATGGTGGGCATACTATTGTTCCTGATCCTGGAGAAGTATCATTAGCTTTTTCACCATCATATAAGACCTTCACTGTTTTGAGGTATAAAAATTTACTTAGATTTTTATTATGAATATATATGCTCTTTTGAGAAATTCACATATTTGGCATTTTGTAGTATTTGATATATTTACATATTGTAATTGATTGCTAAGATACCATAAAACATAAATTTTCAAGTTTAAAAAATAAATGTATTTTATTAAATATAAACTCCAGTGTAAAAAAATGACCTTTAAGCATTTATAATAAAGAGAATGTAAAGTACACATATAATTATAATATTCCATAATTTTTATTTCAAATTGTCTATGTTTGACTACTTAAAGGCGTATAAGGTTGTTATTTTGTTGCAAAGATTGTTGTAAATGTTGCATTTACCATATTCTGTTTTTAAACTGTCTCTCCACACTTTGACATGCTTTCTGGCCTTCCAGTCTTTTTCACTTTTCTAATCAACTGGGTAAAATGCATTAAGAATATAGGGTATATTTCTTACTAGTAAAGTATAATCAAACATTTAAAAAGCAGAAAAAAATTAAAATTATTATAGAAAATTCATTTTGAACCAATTCTACCATTACAATTTCCTCTAGGAACTCAGAATTTAGGTTCTTCTTGTGTATTCAATAGCTTTTCAGCATATTTTTAAAAGAATACTTTCTGTAGTAGGATATATAATATTATTTAAATCTGCAATTTACCCATAAATTTAGAATAGTGATTACTGAGGAGAGCAACAAATACTAAATTTGGTATATTCTATTTTAATATAAATTTATTATTATCATAGGTATATAATCTAAAGTCATGTAGACAATTACTGAATACTTTGTGTAACTTAGAATGGTTTCTAAAGTTCAAGTTTGTGACATAAGCTTCTAATAGTACAGGACATCTACAATACACATGTTCCACTTGTGTTTTCCCTGGTTATTTATATATTGAAATGAACCGATAGAATAACATCAATATACTCAAATTACAAATAGGAAAAACAAAGTCAATGCTTACCTCTTTGATTGTGAAAGGTAGTTGAATGGATTTAATAAAGTTATGTGGAAGTCTGGTGTATTACTATCTGATATGAAAATGGCTAATTTTCAATATGATTATGTTGCACTATTTGTGAATTTCTCTGTTGATAATTGTTATAAAGATCTTTCCTCCTTCCTGCAAATATTTGAGGAAGATTAAATGATTAATAAATTGGGATCTCTCATCTGTGGTAAATTAAACAAATTATATAGAATAGTTGCAAGGTCACACAAAAATTCTCAAAGTAATGTTATTTTACATTGTGGTTAAATTTAACATTAAGATATATTTGAAAATAATTAATGCATACAACAGTAATCAATTCAATAATAAGTGCAGCGTTTTATAATCTTAAGGATTAATGTAGTGGATAACTACCTGTTAAGCTACTTTCATGTGTCCCTATGTTTATGACTGTTTTAGAATTAAATTTATTAGTTTGAATTTTATTTAGTTCCTTGTAAGTAATGATTTTAAGAGAAGAGTTGTCTTAAAAATTTCTGCTTGTGCATAATAACCAAATATTCTAATTATTTTTTCTCAACATGTTGAAGTAAATCTGTTTTAAGGAAAATAAATTCTGTCCAGAATGTTCCCAAGAATTGAACAAAATCAGAATTGAGATTCTTCTGAAAATAATATAAGTATTTCAAAAAGTTATTTTATAGAGATGATAAATATGGACATTTATTAACACAAGACACAGCTTTAGTTGTTTTGCTCCTATTTTCAGCTCTATGGGAATGCATTTTGAAATGATAAAATGTTATATTCATATTAAAAAGAGTTTCTAATTATAATTTATTTCTCCAACTTTTAAAAAGTCACTAATTGTCCATATGGGAACTTAATATAGTTCTTTTGCCAGGAGTACAATAGTTTTATTAGTTGTCACATAATATAAATTAGATAAGTAGGTACTATACTTAACATAGTCTATTTCAAGTAAAAGTTAATTAAACATTCATATTTTTATTTTGTGACCTACCAGAGTTTTAAAATTGAAAATCTAAAAATGTATAATTGGTGACCTAAGTCCCTGATATAAAAGAAATTGAAGAAGCAGAAAATTGAAAGATGGTTTTGCTTATATATTGGAAGAAATAAAATTGTTAAAATGACAAAACTATACAAAATATTATATAGTTTCTACACAATCTTAATAAAAAGCTCAGTAGTGCTCTTCAAGGAAGAATATTACTGAAATTTCTACACAATGACAGATCCCCAGATAATCTTATTAATCCTGATAAAAAATGTAATAATGGAAATAGGCATCACATTTCCTCACTTCAAAGTAGACAACCAAACTGTAATATAAAAGTAAGTGCTGTAATGTCATACAAATGACACGTAGATCAATTAAATAGTACTAAGTCCAGAATTAAAGCTTCATATATAGATTGTTGGGCTGGAGTGATAGCACAGCGGGTAGGGTGTTTGCCTTGCACTCTGCTGACCCAGGTTGGATTCCTCCACTCTTCTCAGAGAGGCCGGCAAGCTATCAAGAGTATCTCGCCCACACAGCAGAGACTGGCAAACTACCAGTGGTGTATTCGATATGCCAAAAACAGTAACAATAAGTCTCACAATGGAGATGTCACTGGTGCCCGCTCGAGCAAATGGATGAGTAAGGGGATGACAGTGACAGTGATATAGATTGTTAATTTATAACAAATGAAGAGTATAAAATCGAATAAATAATATTAGATTAACTGGATGAAGAAGTAGGGGGAGAAGGGGAAGAAGAAGAAGAAGCTGGATCATTATTGCACCATGCACCGTATTTAATTCAAAATGCATTAAGAATTGGGAGTTACATCTAAATTAAATAATAAAATTCACTGAAAAAATATAAGCAAAATACTCCATGAATTGGCTTCTATTATCTGTTTTGCAATATGACTTCAGTACTAAAGGAAGGAAATATAAATACATGGGGTTACATAAAACTAAAAATGTTATATGCATAGTGAGAAAAACTATCATACTATTGAACAGGAGAAAAATATTCATACATCATTCACTATTGGACATGTTGATGAGATATCTGAAGCACATCAATTGAAGATATCTAATGCCTATAAAAGTCTCAAAAATTAAAAAAATAATCCAGAGTTTTTAATATAAATTAGTTAATATTTATATAATATAAATGAACAGATTCTATGCAATTTGGTTAAAGGAGAAGAAATATACAATGATGGGTTTAACTGATTAAACAAAGAGATTTGAATTGTTTATAATTTTAAATAGTCTATCTCTAGGTATTTTCAAATGTCTAATTAAGAAAGGAAATAATTAATTAAAATTATTCTCAGGGCAATGTAATATTTTAAGTATGATAATCATGTGAAAGATTTATAGACATTTCCAACATCTTTTATATTCACGCACAATATAAATGTATTATATAATAAATAACTTATTTAACACTTCATATCTACTTTAGTACATATATATACTTTATGACTAACTATATTTGTGTTTTGGAATGTAACATATACATTTATCTATCATTTAGTCTACTTTGCTCTCTATAAAAATAATGAGCACTAACTGGGATTAGTGAATGATCACTAATAGGAATCACAAAATGCATTTTTATTTCTAATTTAGTAGGAATGTTTCCTTGCATCAATTATTTTAATATCTAAATCAATAATCTTGATTATTAGTTATGTTTTGTTCTGACACATAGAGAAAGCAACAATAAATATTATGTCTTCTAAAATAATTGGCTAGCAAAAAAAAAAAAGGAGGGATTGGAATAATCTCTTTTTCCTAAAGCTCAGGTCAGTTTTCATTTTTTAGAAACAAGATGCTCTTTTGTGGGGATGGTGGAGGTGTCACAACCAGTGTTACCAGGGATATTTCTCCAGGTGTTTTGCTGGGAACTACCCTTGCACCTTACCAGTAGCTCCATCATGCAAAACATGCACTACAGCCCTTTGAGCAATCTCCCTGGCCCCCAAGATGCTCTATCTTAATAAACAAAAAGAGCCTTGTGTTTCTAAAATCAGTTTTTCTTGGAAAACTTATTTTAATGGATATTATCTCTATATATTGTAGTATTCTGTATGTAAGTACATAGGTATAATAATAGAATGTATGCGTCCCTCTGTTGTACTGTGAAAGACAAATTCAAAGGTACTTAGAACATATCATAAATGATACACACAAAAAATACATCCATATACACATATACTTTTTCTACTGCTCTAATTAATTTGCAGTAATTCATTCGAATTAATCTGCATGATATCCCTGAATATTACTGATTGCTTCAAATTTGTATTACTTAGAATATGATGCCCCTTCTTGTCATGTTCTAACATTTAAGATTAAGGGTGACTAATAAAAGGAGGAATGAAGTGCAAGAAAAGAATGAGGAGTTTTCTTATTGGACAAGGCAGGAGAAACTTGCTTGAGGCTAGTGTCAGGGGTCTTGCCTTAGTTTGGCTCTGCATAATTGGCATGAGGTCGCCAGTGACTTTGCCAATGCGAATACAGTAGCTGGTAGTTTCCTGTACTCACCTATTTTGACAATAGTTCCATTTCTTCAGTAGCTCCTACAGCCACCAGCACCATATCTACCAAGCATTATGATACAACTTGTAACTACTGGTACCTTCTGATTTAAAGTACTTCCAGTTTCAACTGTTTCTGCTTCTGCCCCGCCCCCCTCCATTTGTCCAAGGGCATGTTATTCGTTAGCATCACTTGCTAGAGTCTAAGTTACAAATAAACTGGGAAAGCAAATATTCTAATTTATACCTTGGAGAGATAAAGTAGAAATTTTCCTATGCTGCAGAAAGATGTTCGAAAACACTTGGCGGTGAAAGAAATTAATAATAGTGGTTTGCTCTATTAAGCAGTGGGACATGAATACCTGCCATCGCAGTTTGGAAAATTACTCTATCCCTCATTATGTGATGGAAAAAAAAAGGTTGGTCAACATTATCTGCCATTCACATGTGGGGTGCAGCTCGCATGTTCAGTAGCATACTTTAGAAGATGTAGTTTAAAGAAAAACTACAGATCATAGAAAATTAACTATGTTACTATGATTTTGCTAATTTAGTGCAGTTGTCAGCAAGTCCAGGAAGAGATAAATGAACAGAAACTAGAATTAGTCTGACTGTGGGGATACGACAGGGAATAAAATCAGCTTTGCTAAGAGAGGCACTTTCTGTTTACTGCCTGCAATCAGACTCATTGAGAATTTCCTAGTTCAGATCCTTGGCAGTTTGAAATGGCTACATGCATTTGGGTAAACTGGAGAAATTTGCCGATGTTATTAGAAGCAGAGACTACATGGAGCAGATCTAGCAGGGAGCTTAAACTTTTCTAAGTTAAAGGTTCCATTAAGATTGTTCTGTTAAAGGAGAGAAACCACACAATTATTGTTTACAATGGAGTCGTGGAAAGGTGTGATTAAGACAGCGTCACCATAATCCTAGAAGAGGTAGTCCAAAACTTCAGAGTCTCAAAAGTCCAACACCAGGACGGCTTTGAATCTGAAAACTAATAGACTGAAGTCTGAAATATCCAAACTCTGAAAGTTACCATCTTCACTGGAGGGTGAATGGGTGGGGAGAGTGACCCATGAGGATAGAGATTAGACATGGTCATGATGTATTCTTATAATGGTGGTGGGAGAGGACCATAAGATTGCCCCTTATAGAGTTGAGAGGAGTTAGATCTTAAAGGTGACATCACTGAAGAAACGGTGAGTTTAACCTCTTGTTCTCCTTGGTGCCTTGAAATACAAACATCACTTAATCAAAAGGGCTGAGTGACTGCACGTAGATACTCCGTATGAAGTACCATGAAAACATCACTGACTTTGAAAACAGCAACTGTTTGTGTTCTTAGATGTCTCTCCCATAAGAGAACACACATTTGTCAAAAAGTTAGGGAAATTCTCTAAAAAACTTTTTGTATGTTTTTCCAAACATTCACTTTTGGAAAATTCAATCCTTTAAGATTACAATCTTTGGGATTTGAAATTATGAGTATTATGTTATCTATGTATTTTGGGACTAAGACCCAACCTCTTACTAATGGAACAGACATCAACCACTGGGTGAGCAGGTGAAGATATAGATGCTTCTTATATTCTTTGTTTTTTTTTTTTTATTTTGTTCTGTTTTGGGGATTACACCCAGCAGTCCCCAGGGTTTATACCTGACTCTGCACCCACAGCTCACTAGTCGAAGGCTTGGGCAACCATCTTACCCAGGACATTGACACAGAAGGCAAGTTATCAGCCCACTGTATGATCTCTCCATCTCAGGATCTAGTTTCTTAACTGTGCTTCTTATGCAACCCACATGGGGTTGCATAACTGAATGTCCTGTTCTCAAAATAATTGCAACAATAAAGTTTTCTGAGTATGCAACAGCCAAAATTAAATTAAAAAATTAAAGGTGCAATGAATCCAAGGTATTTCTGTAAATACTGGCTCATACTGTATTTGTCAGGTGAAAAGTTATGAAAAGAAAAATATTAAGAGCTCTTTTGATAAGTTATACTTTCATCTCACGGACCATCATGTGAAATTAATCTTTAGAATTTAAAGACTAGAGTGATATAAAATCTATGTTTAGAGAGTTCCATGTTGGAAAAATAATGTTTCAATTATTTGAATGTTTTGAGTGAACTCTTTTATCAATATGAAAACTCTGGTATGCCTGAGAGAGCATGCAATTATTTAATCCTTAAAACAATTTATAAAATCTAATTTCTACCAATTCAAAATAATTTACTAGATTTTTGCAACTTTCTAGAAGAGTATCTTTTCCTATAATCAATTTGGAAGTAAATGATCAATTAAAAAAATACATGTAGGATACTTTCAGTAGCAAAATGGCTTTTATATATTGGCGAGAAGAACAAGTTTTCCTCACATTCTCATCTTTAAGCTTTAATTTGGGCTGTCCTTGATCCTTTGGACTAAAGATCTTGCTTCTTTTCTCTTTGGTCCCATTGCATAAGTCACATGATGATACGTAGTTTTAATTGTACAATACTAGATCCTAAGAAACAACATAAACATTTATTGAAGATATATCAACTTCAAGACAGAAACTGAAACTAGATTAGGTTTAGTTAATCATACCTGGAAAGGATGTGACATGCTGTGGGTATAAAGGAAAAATGAATGTGAATAATAGATACTTATAATGGTTGCTTATAATTTGACCAAAAATGTTAGTTTGCTGGCCAAACACCTAATAAAAGCAGTTTAACAACAAAGGTTGTCAAATAATATAGGAAGAAGTTGGAAAGTTTATATTTTGAAATTTAAAAGATGGCATTTTTTGTTTCTTTTCTTTAATGGAGTGCAGTTATGAGACTCAAAGATTCAGCTACCATCTTAAGTTTCTGAAATAAAAGTATTAAATCAAAGGTACAAGGAATATAAGAAAAAAGAAAATTTTTGACTTGAAATATATTTGGGAGGGTGTATCTCTAGAGTGATTCTCAAAATACCTAGAAGCCCTTCTAGCAATTCTCAGCCTACTAGGCAATGGTTCCATATGAGGGCCCATGGATGCAGGACTGCTCAAGCCCTATAAATGCAAGAGATTACTGTAAAAAACTAAGGCACACCGACAGGCGTGTGCACTTGCAGGCTCTCTGAGCAGCTCTTTCTCACCGCCCGCGTTCAGTGCTCTGGAACTGCTGTGTGTGGATGTTGGTCAAGGGTAGGCGACGGAAAGAAGAAGGCCAAACTGGCTGCTCGATCAGTTTATTTCATTCTCTCTCTCTCCTTCTCTCCCGGTTCAGGATCTCTCCCTGGATCTGTGGATATCTCTCTGGATATCGCCCCCCAACCCACTCTTCCAGCCTAGTTATCCCCCCAGCATGAGGGGTTTGGGGCATAGACATAGGTGTGGTCACAATCAATAGGGGTAAGGTTCCTTTCCCTTAGGGGATGCTTCTCCTAGGACTGATTGTCTTTCAGCAGGAGGATGCACCCAAGGGCAGAGTCCCATGAGTGTGTTTCTCCTCTCTTCATCCAGCAAACATATAAGCATTCACAATATTAATCATTTTGTATGGACACAACAATAAATGCATTAAAGCTTATAGAATTACTCTCCTGAGGCCATCTCAATCTCAGACTACAGTGCTCAGGCCAGATCAATTACTGTGTTGCCTTATAGGGGTAATACTCAGGGTGGATCATCCTTAACCTCAGTTCTAACTCTCCACCCACAAATCTTTGTTAATTTTAGATATCAATAGATTTTTCTTTTAGTAGATTGTTCAAGAATCGATTGAGAGCACTAGACAAAATAATTACCCTAATTAGCAGCTTTATAGTCTATTATGTTAATAACCAAAAGTAGAGCAAAAATTCAAATTTAGAAAATGCTGACAGTTTAGATGTGAATCTCAGAAATAAATTAGAGCCTCGCTTCTAAACTATGGGATCCCATGACACATAGAATGCGGGGTGGTCACAAAAGTTTAGTAATAATAAAAGATTTAAAAATATGTGATGCCTAAAAATCAATGTAAAATCAACTACAAAATTAATCTGAGATGTTTAAGGCAGCATATTTCTCTGTGTTGCATTTCTTTGGCAAAGAAAGGTCAATAGCAGAAGTTTAAGAAGTGCTGGTGGAACATGGTGCCCATTATATCTAGAAAATACCTTTATTGTGAATTGCTGAGTTTTAATCATTTCATGAAAAAGGAAATTTACAGTCACTGGAAAAATTAATACTACTAAAAGGTAAAGCACTACAAATATTTGTTAATAGAGCAATTTGATCTAAATAAAAGCATGTGATCACTTTTAGGTTTTGCAACCAGGAAGTCACTGGATTCGAATAGGAAACCCATGAAATTTATTTGACAATAATAACTTTATTGTTTTGAGGCTGGAGCTATTGTATAGTGGTTAGGGTGCTTTTCTTGCACATAGTTGTTGACTTGGATTCAATCCCCAGTATCTCACATGGTATCCAAAGTCTGCCTTTGAAGAACAAATGTGATCCCTGAACACAGAACCAGAGAAGTCAGCCCTGAGCACTTCTGGGTGTGATTCCAAAACACTACATTTGATGGAGTTCAAATAGTAGGCAACAAATAATAGAGGGAAATATATGTATATATATTCATATATACATAGTTTCAGATATATGTGTGTATACATATATATGTATATATAATGAAAACTCACATCACTCAACTTTTAACAACATGTTAGTGATATCCTGAAGAATGTCTTAATGGCCCCTGCCAAAATAGAACAATCTTCACACTGTCTCCTCTATGAATACTTTTTTGTAATATTTTCAGAGGTTTTCCATAACAGACAATACAAAATACATCATTTCGGTTGTGCTTTGAGATAGGGATTGGGGCTTGGGATGGAAACATCCCAAATTGGTGGTGGGAAGGTAAAATGGTGGTGAGATTGGTGTTTGAATATTATCTGTAATCAAATATTGTGAACCACCTTATAAAATTTTAAAAAATAAATAAAACACACAAGGAAAAATTGCATACAACTTCACTATATTTCAGATGTGACACATATTAAAAAATGAACTTTTTATAATTGACTTTACCATGTCTTTTGTTGTTTATATCCAAAGGTTCTCCTGAATCATCCTTTTACTCCATTAGTGAAGGAATATCTGAGGATTTCACATATGATTTTTTTTGCTTGTTTGTTTGTACTTTTTTGTTAGGGAGAATTTTCATATTCACTTTGTCTTAACAAAATTCAGCATAGAGATTTTCATAAAAACAAGTTCTATACTCTGTTACAATGTCCAATAATGAGTTAGATTAACTACAGAATGCAAAAAAGAGGTGGTGCATAAGCATTTAAAGAAAAATCACTGTATCACTTGTCATCCTGTTGTTCATTGATATGCTCTAGTGGGTGTCAGAAACGTCTCCATTCGTCCCTGTCACGTGCTAGTGTAGCCCAATGGTGTACTGGGGGCTCTTTCAGGATCAAGGGAGTGAAGACCATCGTTGTTTCTATTTTTGGTATATCGAGTACACCACGGGTAACTTGCCAGGCTCTGCAGTGCTTAAAGAAAAAGATAACGAAAAATGTAAAAATATGTAAAGTGCACAATTTTTATTTTCCTTTTAAAAATATCTATCACATATAAGGGGCATATGCTGAAGTTTAAAAGCACATTGTAAATGACAATAAATATACAAATATTGCTGAAAAAAATAAATTTAACTTAGATGAAATTGATAAATTCAGAAAAACTCAGAATCTTAAAATTTATCCAGAATTAATAGCATACCATTTTCCAAATAACTGATGTTTGCTTCAGATTTATCCACAAAATTGGATGTCAAGATATGTTTAAACAAGAACTGTGATTGTTACAGAAAGCTTATGAAGCTCTGCATCAGGTTTTTTTTTTGCTTTTTTTTTAATTGAATAATCGTGAGATACAGTTACAAAGCTTTTATGTTCAAGTTGCAGTTCATACAATGGTCAAAAAACTACCCTCCACCAGTGCACATTCTCTGTCACCAATGTCCCCAGTAATCACCCTCCCTTTCCAAGCCTCCCCTGACTCTATGGCACATAATTTCCCCCATATTTTCTCTCTATTTGGGGGCATTACGGTTTGCAATACAGATACTGAGAGGTTGTCAAGTTTGGTCCTTTATCTGCTTTCAGCACACATCTCCCATCCTGAACAATTTCTCCAGCCATCATTGTCTTAGTGATCCCTTCTCTAATGTGGAAGGTTTTTCAGCAAATGCTTTGCTTCCAACAGGGAGACATGATCTTCCCGAAGAGAAGGGTGGCTTGGGAAAGATTGGCACAGTTGTAAGTGCAAACAGAAGTATTTCCACGGTGGCTGGTATCTGGGGGACAGATCCAGGGGCAGGCATAAGGCAGGGAAAGTTTCAGGCAAGGTCCCCTGAAGACGCTAGGTTTACTCTTCAGTATTTTTTCCCCTTGATGCCAGCGTGACAGTGATGAAGCTCTGCATCTTTACTATGGCTGTTGTTAGGTGATGAAGATAACAAAAGGCACTTTCAAGAATGAAGCAAGAAAACCATTGAAACCTGTCACAAAAATGCCTGGATATTTATCTGCTCTTTTTATAGCCAGAGCAGCAATACCAAATGGAAGAGAATGAATAGGTAACATGAACCCTATGAAGAAGAGTTTTATGTACTTTAGATCTCTATTTAATTCCATTTCCTTCTCTCATCTTCCTGCTTCTCTTAATGTGATAACTTGCCTGTTACAAATGTTTCAGAATTGACTCATAAGATTTAATAAAAGAGGTGGTAAGAGGAAGGTCTCCCAGAGGTAGTATGCTAAGTAGGATCAACAATAGCAACAAAAAAAACCAAAAATGCTACAACCAGAAGGAAATGGGGCTTAGAAATGGTATGTCATGAAACTGCCGAGTAGGTTTTGAGAGTTCATTCTGTTTTCTTATAACCTTGTCAATGAATATCACAGTTACATTTCATTTACTTCCTCTAATTTGTTTTCCTTTCCTCTGCTGTGTTCCCGGAGCTTGAATTTTCTCAGATATCTACCAGAAGCTCTCTACCCTTTCCCTTCCCCACCTTCACTCTCCTCCTTTTTATAGCTTGTCCTTTGCTATCTTATCCCCTGCACCATTTTCTATCACTGTATCACTGTCATCACTGTGTATCACTGTCATCCCGTTGCTCATCGATTTGCTTGAGTGGGCACCAGCAACATCTCCATTGTGAGACTTGTTACTGTTTTTGGCATATCAAATACGCCACGGGGAGCTTGCCAGGCTCTGCCATGAGGGATGGAGGAATTGAAACTGGGTCGGCTGCGTGCAAGGCAAACTCCCTACCTGCTCGCTATCGCTCCAGCCCCATCTTTTCTATCAATTTTTTTCTGATTTTAGCAGAAGTTAAATTAAAATGTGGGTTTTTAAAAAGACTCAGTGCAGCGCACTTTCTATTAAAAGCAAAAGAATCACATTAGATCCCTGGCACCACCCCACATATGCCTCAGTATGATCTGGAACATGCCATGGGGATCCCAGGTGAGACAACAAAAATGTGACCTATGGAGCAAGGCAACCAAGTATATGCAAATCCCAAAACCAAAGTGTGACTTGCAGGCATCACAATCACTACAACCAGAGTGAAGGGAAGGAAAGGAAAACTATGATGAATAAATGCATGAATCAATTCATAAATAATGTGCATGAATATTGAAATTGTCAAAGTGGATCCATGTTGTTTATTTTTTCAAAAAGAATCCTGAAATTTTTAAATATCATTTGAAATATGCTTGCTACTAGAGAGAAGTAAAATCTGAGCTAATTTATTTCTAACACTTTACCATCTAGCATTACAAATTAATTGAAATTAACTTTAAATTTTATTTATTTAAAAAAATTAATATTTCAGTGGAATATTTTGGATAAAGGCTAACCATTTCAAATAACAGAAATTTCTTAGGAAAGTTTCATATTTATCAACTTAATGTTGATTTGAAGTTATACTAATATATCATGTAATTTATTCTAGAATATAAATTTCATTAGATCACCACTAAATGATGTATTCTACATGTAATTTTATATCTAAAGTGTTGTGTAACTCTAATGAAATTTGACTTAAGATTAGGAAATTGCATTTTAGCATTTATTTTGCTTCTTGTTTCACCCTAGCTTGATTTGCTTTGCAATTAATCCTTAACTAAAATGAATACATGATGAAAATATCAGGAAATTACTAAATACCCAGAGGTATCCTTTCTAAAAAGAAATTGGGTATAAAAATATCTAAGCTGAGTTTCAAAGCAATTTTATTTATTTGTGCAAAATCCTGTTGAAGAAACACACTTTGGGATAAATTTTAAATGAAGTGAGAAAAAAACCTGCTATAAATAGGCTTGCTAATGTAAGTATTTTTGCCACGCTAAAAGAGTTAACTGTAGAGAGTAGTGAGTTTATTGTAGAGGTTAGCAATTATTATAGGCATGCAAGTTTAAGATTAATTATATTGTTTCTAAATCAATGATAATTTAAAGCAGGAATTTAAAATTGGAAATGGGGGCTGTCAAGATAGTACGTCAGGAAGGACATTTGCTTTGCATTCAGTGAACCTGGGTTTGATACTTGGGACATTCCATATGGTTTCCCTGAAATGCCAGAAATAATTTCTGATGACACAGCCAGGAGTAACCCTTGAATATTGCTGGGTGTAACCCCAAAAGCCAATGTGTATATATATACATACATATATATATATGTACATATATATACATATATATACACACACATATATACATATATATAATAAAATTGCAAACATAAGCTAAAATAATTTTAACAGTATGCTCTCAGGCAGGAGTAATTAACTATTACTGTGGTTTAAATATTCAAAATGTTATTTCATATACATGTGAAGCAAAATATTATTTTTCTTCCTTTCCATGATATATTGACTAAAATGATAGCTTGGAAATAGTTTGCAATGTTTTCTTTTTTGAAACTTTTATGTAATGGCCTGTTCTTTTTTTTTTTTTTATTTGGCTTTTTGAGTCACACCCAGTGATGCTCAGGTCTGATTCCTGGCTTTGCTTTCAGGAATCACTCCTGGAGGTGGTTGGGGGACCATATGGGATGCTGGGAATTTAACCCAGTCAGCCTCGTGCAAGGCAAACACCCTACCCGCTGCATTATTGCTCCAGACCCCTTTTATTTAATTCTTTACAATGATAATTTTGTTTAAATTTTGTGAAAGCCTGTTGAGAAATATAATTTTTAGAAGGAATGCTAACAAAAATTCTATCTTTTTTTTTTTTTTTTTTTTTGCTTTTTGGGTCACACCTGCGATGCACAGGGGTTACTCCTGGCTCTGCACTCAGGAATTACCCCTGGCTATGCTCAGCAGACCATATGGGATGCTGGGATTTGAACCCAGGTCAGCCACGTGCAAGGCAAACGACCTACCCGCTGTTCTATCTCTCCAGCCCCCCAAAAATTCTATCTTCTTTATAAACAAAGGTTGGGAAACCATTTTTAAGGCCTCAGTTAGTTTTCTTATCATTTAGATTACTTTAATAGTATCATTTTGTCTAGTTAACTAGTTCTTTGTCATAATCATGACACTATGCATAATGTTAAAATGTATGTTGAATTTTATAAAGTAAAATATTCTTGAAAATGCTTGCAAATACTCCCTAGAAACGTAATTTTATAGAGCTGTTACACTTGGATACAGAGCATTCATATCACATTGTATAAAATTAAGTATGGTCAGTTAAGTTGAATTTTGAAGGCATTAACTCCATTTCCCCTCTTGGAATTCCATGCTCTTAAATTAGTTTGTTATATTATCTCTCCGGAATACTACCTCTAAAAGGAAACTTTTGATTTTGCAAGTAAGTAGAATACCACATATACTACTAGCTTTTGGTTCTTAAAATATAAAACAGATGAAGAGTAGCAGCATAAATATCATTTGATGTTGCTAAAAACACAAATTGTAGACCTTTTGCCAGTCACCTGAATTAGAATTTTCAGGAACAGAGCCCTGAATTTGTTATAACAATATGTCCAAGCGACTTAAGAAGCATGACTATATATTTAAATATAATCAAATATTTTGACATAGTAGGTTGTCAACTATAACTAGCTGATAACTCTTCAAACTTATCCTTCTTTCACAAAAGAAGACTAGGAGTTTTTGGTTGCTCTTTAAAAGTAATAATTTAGAAATTGTTTTCATTGTCACCTCAGTATGTATATGAGTGTCTTGAAAAAGCCTATATAGATCTTTTAGACCTTTGTAATAAACTCTAATTGTAACAGCTTCAACAGAATAAATTAAAAACTTGATTTTCCACATTACAGATTAGCAATTCATATGACAACTAAGTTATAGTAAACATAAATAATTTTTATTGCTCTTCATAAGATACATATCCTATATCTAATTAGCACTTTGAAAGTCCTTTATATCATATGTGTGTGTAATATATGAACAATTTCTGAAATTACAGTGCAAAGAATTATATAAATTAATAGACAGAAAAACCAATATATTTAGAAATTATTCAAAATTCAATTTAGTTATTGGGGAAACATAAATGGAACTATCAACTTTTAATAAATACAATTTACAGTGCTCCATTAAACTAATTAGTTGAGTCTAAATTGAAAACTTATTCTGAAAAAAATAATGGGATATATGTACATGTAATGAAGGATATATTTACTGTGAAAATGAAGATGACACTTGCTATCGTCATAAAGTTAAATATAATATTAAAAACTTTAGTTTCAACATTTATAAAGTAATATTTATATTTTATAAATAAACGTTCAGGTTCATATATGTGTTTGTGAGTGTGTGTGAAACAGAACGAAAAGTCCAAAACTCTTTTAAGTTTGTTGATAGGCATCTAAATTTCAAGAAAAGCAAATAAATCTTACACATTTGTACTAAAATAAGATTATCTGGATGCAGAAAAAATGTTCATGTGAATATGGTATTGAATATATAGCAAAGAATAAGGAATTATAACATAACATTACTGTCTCCATTTATTGTTCTTTTTCTTTTTTTTTTTCTTCTTGAGTCACACCCGGCGGTGCACAGGGTTTACTCCTGGCTCATGCACTCAAGAATTACTCCTGGCGATGCTTGGGGGGGAACCATATGGTATGCTGGGAATTGAGCCTAGGTAGGCAAACGCCCTACCTGCTGTGCTGTCACTCCAGCCTCAGTGTTCTTTTTCTTAAAAACACAAAAACCAATGTAATGAATTTAGAATTCATCAAAATTCTGAATGTTATCAAAAACAAAAAAGTACAAGAAATTATTATGACCAAGTGTATTGTGAGCTCATATGATAACTAAATGAAAATTAGAGTCCTGAATAGAATTCCTCAACTTAAAGAGGACGTTAAAAATAAGAAAACCAGAAAATCTAAGTAAATGCAGATGTTAAATAATAGTAAGTCAGGATTTGTTCATTAATTGCAATTAGTTGTATCATAATACCATAAAGTGTTCAAAATAGAGAAAAAAAGGTATGGGATACATGGAAGTCAATTTTAATTATTCAGATTAAAAAAGTGTTCTAAAAAAACCCTATACCTTCCTTCCTTCTTTTCATCCTTAGTGGTGTTCTCACATCCAGTGGTCCTGCTCCTAGTACCATGCCTTGGGGTTACTACTTCTGGTGCCTATGGAACCATGGATTCTGGGAGTTGAACATATACCTCTTTCATACACAGTAGGTGCTCCATGCTTTTGAGATATTTCTCCAGCCAAACGTTTATTTTTAAATGGTGCTGCATTATCAGCTATTTTGTTGAAATACCAAATGTTAAACTATAACCGTTAAATTTAATAAATTTCTTAATTTCTCTTAAAAAATACTTTAAGAACTATTAAGCACTATTTTTTAAAATTTCTATTGTGCTCATTTCAGATATGCTATTCAGAGCTGTTATGTTTATGAGACAATAAAATCAAATCCTGTGGTAGATTAGAATATAATTGTATTATATTTAACTTTGTGGCATTATTTGATGTTTATGATTCAATCATAAAATCAAGAATAAATAAACTGCTAAAGAATTAGAAATGCCATATCATATATCTACATGCCACAATAATGCAGATCAGTAATTGGTGAGTCACTATTATATTTCCATCATTTTCTTCATTGATATGTTAATTTTCATTCTATAATTGACCCACAACTCCTAAATGTTTCAACCCTTAGGCATATTGTTGATTTGGGAAGAGGATTATCATTCTTATTTGAAAGGGAGCAAGGTATATTTTCATACACAGCTCTGCTAATAGACAGTATGGGTTTTGGATACCATGTATCTATATTTGTTTAAATTTAATTTTGTGTACTCTTATTGTTCTAGGTAGCATGCCAAACAACATACGAATTATATGAATAGATTTTGAAAGTTTCATTTTGCTTTTAGAACTTTGAAATACTCATTTTAAACTGAAATAAATAAATTTATCCATAAATTTTCACTTCCTTTGTTTTCCCTTTGCGGAAAGTCCCAATTTACTGCTTAAGTTTTTTGATATGCTGACTGAAATATCAGCATAATGAAATGAAGAAATCATATTAAAAAAAGTTCATAGACACTGGCATTTTGAAGTGTTCTGTTATAGCAAGACTAAAAATACCTAATGCTAAATTTATGAATGCTTTTTTATATTAACAAGAAATTATTGAAAAGTATTCATTGCTGGAAAGATCTACAAAACAGACTAAAGGTTTTGCACAGAATACCTGAATTTTATTTTTAATGTTGCAACTTAAAGTTACTCAATCTCTGAAATTAATATTCTTGTAGAAAATAGAGAAAAAATGAATCTCTAAATTTAGGTATTCTTTTTAGCCTTAAAGTCATTGCATCAAAATATACTAACATTGGGGGCAAAAAACCCTTGGATTTTGAAAACAGACACAGTTTTCATAACTTACACAGCATAATAAAGTACAACAGGTGTTTAGTTATAAGAGCCTAAAAGAACTTAGAGATTCAGAAGAATTTGTTTAAGTATACACAGTAAAGCATCTGTTACAGAGATTTGAATATATTCTGAATATCTGGTTGTCATTACTTTTAAATAAAACAGATTTTAAATGGGAAAGACTTTCAGAATGTGTAAATGAAATGGTGCTCAATATGGTAGCCAATATGATATCCACCTCTTTATTTAGTTCTCTCTCACTTAAGAAGAACTGTGTAACAATTGTAGGTTGTAGAGGTGATGATGCATGACTTCTGAGACTAAGTTAAAAAAAGACATTGTGATTTCTGTCTTGTTCCTTCATGGAACACTTACCCTGAGGCAGACTTTAGATATGTTGGAAGAAAACTAAAATAACTGTTTGGAAGAAGGAATGTTATAAAAGTACTAGGTATTTTAGCCCCTTGGATGTAGATGTTCAAGTCATAATTAAACTTTCAGAAAATTGCAACCTCAGCATTCATCTCGACTATATTCATGACAGACCTTGAGTCAAATTGCACTTTTTTTCAAAATTCTTTACCATTAGAAAGTGTAAAACAGTAAAAGTTTATTATTTCTTACTGTTGTTATTAGGTATAAAATTTATTTTATACCAACGATTAACTAATACACTGGTTATCAGTATTTCCAAGGTTGTCTGTCTCAAATATTTTAAGAATGATGGTGGGAGAACTATAATATGAATTTGTACTTATTAGAAGTACAAATTACTTAAATTACTTAAACGCCATTTTATCACAAAAATGTTTAAAATTATTTCTTAATTTGTTGCTTCTGATAGCTTAAAAACAAAAAGAGTGTATGTGTGCATACATATATATATGTGTATATATGGTATAAATAGAGACATAGGAGTACAGGCCATTACCATAAAATATTGCAAAATAAACTGCACAAGAATGATTTTCCTAAACACAAACACAAACCAACTATGTACCTCAGGCAATTCATCATATGGTATATGACATTTAAGCACTTGCATTTTTGAAGTTAGGTGACTTATAGACCAAGTGTTGGTGGAATAGGAAAGTTAGAGTTCTCATAAAAGCTGAGTGCTGTGACAAGGTGAACTGTAGACCATGAATGGCATAAATGGCACCTCTCATCATATCTCCACTGGCACACATCCTCTTCCCATACCCCGGCCCTCATCAACCCTGTAACTTCAAAGCTAATCCTCTGCTACGAGTTGAAGATGTGATAGTTTCAAGAGTTCACAGGGCTTCTTGTCAATGGTGGGGTGATCCATGGGTAACTATTCTGTAGAAAGACACTAAGTTCAAGTTGTAGGAATGGTGTGGCAGGTTGAGAATCCTCACACTCTTAGAAATCTTGTCAAGTCAGTCTATAGAGAAAATCATTGACATTTGAGGTCATTAGAAGTGCAACCTAGGAGCATAGACTTTTGCTCAGATGGAACAAGGTTATGATCACAGAAGAGAGGACATCAAGGAACTATATACTCAGGCTAGTATATATGTTGCAACTTAAAGTTACTTTATACTATACTATACAACTATATACTCAGGCTTCCACCCTCAACAAATTGAGACTAAGGAATCTTAATAGATTAAAACTTCTTTCTCCATATATCAGAGATCTTGAACAAGAAAAGAAATTTCTAAAACTTGAACCTCCACTGGGGAAAAAATTAATAAAAATAATCTTAAATAAAATAGCCTGAAATTGCAACAATGAGTGAGTAAGAAACTCTCTCAGGCATTAAATTTAATGGTATAGAAATAGAAAGACTAACAATGAATTTTATAATTATTAGTATTAAGGAAATTTACACAATTCATAATATGTACCCTAACACCAGATAAAATATAAAAAAACAGGGATTGTGCGGTAGAAGGTAATGCATCAAGTATACCAACGCTATAAAGGATTTAAAACAGTAAAAATCAATATAAAAAGCACAGAAAATGAAAATGTTTGTGGAAAACAAAATATAATGCTATAGAGAATAAATATTACTGAAGATAAGATTCCTGTAGCTACTCAAAAGGGAAAAGAAATAAAAGAAAAACAGAGAAACTCTTTAAGAACTCTTTAAGAATAATAATAAAAAAAGAACAAGAGAAATGGAGAAAAAAAGAATATTTTTAAAGGAATTTTAGCTAATAAGTTTCCAAGGTTCATGAATCATCTAACCATAGAGTTTAAGAAATGAATAAAATATCCAAATTACTAAATCCAAAAGAGCTACATGAAGACACATCATTGCTAAGTTATCAAAATGAACATAAAGAAATAATATTAAAGTTAATAGGAAATTGTTATATTACATACAAAGCACAAAAATCAAACTGATCTGATTTCTGGTCAAAACATCTCTCAGTTATAAGAGATTTGAATGACATATTTATAACAGAAAAATAATACAAGCTACAAAATTATTATTCAAAGTATTATGAATAAATAGTGTTTATAAGATAAACAAATACCAATGGAATTTGTTTGCATCTAAAAACCTGCAGAAATGCTGGGAGAGATCATTGACAGGAAAAGAAAAACAAAAGATCATAAAATCTTGCATGTCTTCTGTTGAAAAATAGCAATACAGAGTCAGAATCAAACAACAATGAAATGAAATATTGTCAATTCACTAAAGGAAGGAAGAACAGAACAAAATCTGCTTAGTTTAAAGATGACATGTAGATAATAGCACAAAAATGGTATCTCAAATAAAGACATTAGTCCTCATTGTAACCACAAAACATAAATACCTAGTAGAGAAATAAGAAGTATAATAAATTTGTTCTGATTACTGGGAGAAAAATCTAACTTAAGAGGCATATATAAAATCATAGTCCAAATAGAACATATCAGGAATACAAACCATTCATAAAAATGTTTAGCATGACTACTGTCATGCTAAGTAATTCCAATAATCACTCTAAACTAAATGGACTGAATTCACTAAGACACAACAGGCTTGTATGTTTGAAACAGTAGCATCCCTCATTTATACGAGGAAATCATATTAGACATAAAAACATAGATCCATAGTGAATGGTTTGGGAAAAAGCATTTCAAACAAATAAATAACAGTAAACTTTAAGGTGCCTATAATCATATCTGATATATTTTTAGTCTTGTAACTAATAAATGTTAGTAAAAGGCACAAGCAATATATAATGGTCAAGGTGAAGAATCCATGAGAATATATAACTGCCAATAGAATACATACATAGCTAAATATATAAAATGCTTATTGATAGGTATCAATATGACTTAGGTAGTAGCAGAATAGCAGTAGGAGCAACATAGCACTACTATCAACATAAAGATAATCTGAACAGAAAATTAACAAGGATATAAATGTCTTCCTTAAATGAATTAATGTATCTGGTAAGCTTAATACGTATTAAGATATGTTTATTTGCTTCCTTATCCTCCACCAAATTATACACTATCTCAAGTGCCCATGAGATACTCTCAAAGACAGTTGATATATCAAAATATAAAAATAGGCTCAACAAATAGGCATGTCAAATCATATCATACATCTTTTCTAACTGCAATGGTTTGATGCTAAAAATGAATCACAAAAAGAAAATGGGGAAAACTTTCTAAACTAAACAATGTCCCTCTGAATGAGTCTACAGTGACTAAATATAAAACTAAATAAGAAAGAACAATTAGCTAGACTCCAATAAAATGAAGAGTCAAACTATAACGTACAATATGTGCAGCAAAAATGGTATTAAGAGGGAATCAGGGAATATATTCCGAGGATGCAAAAGAGCACAGTAGAAATGACATCCGTACCTATATACTCATTGCAGCGCTGTTCACAATAGCCAAAATATGGAAACTGATGTTGGTGGGACCCACAGGTGACTTAAGAGAAGTGGGGAGGAGAAAGATGGTCACTTTCTCTCCAACAGCCTCTACCACCCTACCCGGGACCCAGGGTTACTCGGTTCTTGTCTGGCTATCGATAAAGAATTTCAGGAGTAGACAAGCAGTGAAGTAACAGATTTTATTTTAGAGGGTTTTTGAGAGAAGGAGGAAGGGATAAGCGGAAAAGGAAAAACAGCAGGAGTAACACACTCAAGAGAGAAAGCGGGCTCCTCCAAGGATGGAGAGAGCCCCTACACACATCCTAGCACTGAACATGAAAGCATGAAAGTACACATCTCAAGAGGGGAGATGCGGGCGACACATGTGCTCGTGCACCACATGTGCTCGGCCACATGGGCACAAGCAGCACATGGGCTCAGGCAGCATATGTGCACACTTCCTTTGTTCAAGGTGGCCTTTATAGGGTTTCTTCAACCTGCCCCCACGTGAGGGCTTCTTCCCAGGTAAAAGTCCGTTTCTAAGGAGGTACCAGGGAGGTTGGGAGTGGTGATGGTCTTCTTTAGGCTAGATCACATTTTAATCAGATTAAGAGAGAGGTCCATGGAATTCTAGGAACTTCATGGGGAGGGGTCCAACCTCCTCAGGGTCTGCTAAAGGTCTTATCCTTTCTGTTTTCTGTATCCACAGGGTAGGTCAGTCTCAGGATTCTCCTTCCAAGAGACTTTGTTAATCTAAGTTTCATTGTCAGGGGCCTTTCCCTATCTACCTGCCTACATCAGAAACAACACAAGTGCCCTAAAACAGATGACTAGTAAAAGAAACTTTGGTACATCTACACAATGGAATACTATGCAGCTATTAGGAGAGATGAAGTCATGAAATTTGCTTATAAGTGGATAAACATGGAGAGTATCCTGCTAAGTGAAGTGAAATGAGTCAGAAATAGAGGGACGGACATAGAAGGACTGCACTCATTTGTGGAGTGTAGGGTAGCATCACATGAGGCTGACAGCCGAGGACAGTAGATACAAGGGCCAGGGGAATTGCCCTATAGCTGGAAGACAGCTTCATGAGTGAAGGGGAAAAGGCAGATGGAATAGAGAAGGGATCACTACGAAAATGATGGCTGGAGGAACCAATTGGGATGGGAGATGCATGCCGAAAGTAGATGATGGACCAAGCATGATGACCTCTCAGTGTCTGTGTTGCAAGTCATATGCCCAAAAGTTGAGAAAGAGTATGGGGAATATTGTCTGCCACGGAGGCAGGGGGAGGGTGGGAAAGGGCGGGGTATACCCATATACCCGGGATATTGGTGGTGGGGAATTTGCACTGGTGGAGGGATGGGTATTTGATCATTGTGAGATTGTAACCAAAATATGTAAGCTTGTAACTATCTCACAGTGATTCAATAAAATTTAAAAAAAAATTAAAAAAAAATAATAAAACTAAAGGGTTGGGGCTGAAGCGACATTGCAAAGGTCAGGGCACTTGTCTCACACATAGTCTGCTGGGTTCCATCTTGGGCATCCCACATGGATCCCTGAACACTGCCAGGAGTGATCTTTCTGCACAGATCCAAGAGTAAAGCCGTGAGCAACACTTGATGTCATTCAGCCCTTACCCTACACCAAAGAAAATATTTTTTAGTCAAAAAAATAAAAGAGGGAATTGAGAGCAATAAAGGTCCACATAAGTAAAAAGAGAAAAGTCATTTTTTTTTCTTTTTGGGTCACACCCGGTGATGCTCAGGGATTACTCCTGCCTCTGCACTCAGGAATTACACTTGGCGGTGCTCAGGGGACAATATGGGATGCTGGGAATTGAACCCGGGTCGGAAGTGTGCAAGTCAAATGCCCTACCCAGTGTGCTATTGCTCCGGCCCCCAAAAGAGAAAAGTCTTAAATAAGAATTACTACTTTAGTCACTATCACTGTCACTGTCATCCCGTTGTTCATTGACTTGTTCAAGCAGGCATCAGTAAAGTCTCTCATTGTGAGACTTATTGTTACTGTTTTTGGCATATCCAATATGCACGGGTAGCTTGCCAGACACTGCCATGCGAGCGAGATACTCTCGGTAGCTTGCCAGGCTCTCTGAGAGGGCAGAGGAATTGAACACTGGTCTGCCGCATGAAAGGCAAACACCCTACCGCTGTGCTATCGCTCCAACCAACAAAAGAGAAAAGTCTTAAATGAGAATTATTACTTTAGTACCCAGAGAATAAAATTATCAATAAAATAGAGAATGGTAAGAGGAAAAATGATGAAAATTAGTGTATGACATCATAGCCTTAGGTAGTTTAGGTTTATTGGGTTACTCCTGTCACAGTGCTCCCATTCCTCTGTGCTTATTTGTAGCTTCTTACCTAGTGTTCTGTTGTCTTGTAAATATTGTTTTTCTCTTCTCCTTCAGTCCTTTGCATAGTTTATTCAGAGCAATGTCCTTTTTGTATGGACACAGGAAGACTTAACAAATGCTATGCTTTTGTAACCTGGGAGTCATTTGACTCTACATGATATTTTTCTCCTGGGCATCTGTTCTCTGGACCTAAGCCTCAGCTGCCCTTACTTCCTAGCACCCCCAAAAGTAGGGTCCCGACGAGGGATGAGACAGACCCCGGGCAAGCAGTGAGTTGTGTGCTACCCTGGCATGGAGATGGGCCTGGCCAAAGTGCCTAATGCTTAACTATGAGTTAAGAGCTTCGTCATGGACAAATGCTGTCATGATCCAAACAGTAATAACTAGATTTGGACCCTGCTAGGGTTAGGAATGATTAATCTGGCCTGAGTGCTGTGGTCTGAGTCTGTGGCAAGATGTTGCCAGGAGAGCTGCCTTGCAAGCCTCAATGTATCTCTTGCTGTGTCCATACAAAAATAACTAGTATTAAGATGTTAATGAGTGTTTGGAATAAGGAGAGGAGAAAAAACCCTTAAGAGGTATTTTGCCTACTTGCAGTCAGGAAGGGTTTTGAAATGCCCCTAGGTTGTGTTCCCTTTGAACCTGACAGCCCTCAGGAAGGGCTTTCTTATGTTGATTTTGCTACCTGGCAGTGTGTAACCTAGGGTCAAGGGCGAGAGAGGAAAAAAGGGAGGAGAGAAATAAGAATTCAGGCTGCAGTAGATCCAGATAGAGGCCAGAGCTGGGAGTGCAGGAGATGAGAAAGATGGAGATTGAATAAATGGTAACTTATCAGCAACCAGCTTGGTCCTAGTTCTTCCTTCGCCTGTCCTTGGCCAGCAGCCATCCCCATCCAGCCCATACACAGTGATCCCAGAGCACCGAACTCGGGCGGTGAGACAGAGCTGCCTGGAGAGCCCGAGAGTGCGCACGCCCCTTGGTGTGCTTTAGTTTTTTACAAATTAGTGATAGAAAAAAATAAATAGAAACGTGAAAAGCTATACAAAACATTGACAAAAACAAAAAGCTAATTCAATGACTAGGGCACATGACTTGCATATATCTGTCCCAAATTCAATCCTTGACACTATATGGACTTTGGATTATCATCTAGTGTGGCCCTGGTGATTCAGATATGCCTGTGATCCCTAGTGATCCTAGTATTGTGTAAGTGCCTGAGCAACACCATATCCTTGGACCCAGGTACTGAGTTGCGTGCCTGGTTGGATGAATTGTATCAAGCATGGCCACATGATTGTTACCTAGGATTTCTCAAATCCCCCTCAAAAAAAAAAAAAAAGAAGAAATAAAAGAAATGTTAAACCCTTAAGAATCACTAAGAAAAAAATCCAGTCGGTAATGGCTCTAGTCCAGTGGTCATCTCCAAATCGCATTACGTGTCCAGCCCATCTGATTTTCTACACCTTGGCAAACGAGGCAGTGTCCCTGAGACATCAAAAGAATGCCTGGCCTCCCACCTACAGGATGGTCGGACGTCTTCATCAAGACCCTGAAGGAACAGTTTGATGCTCTTCGTGTTCTTGGAGCAAGCAGATGCCATTGGGCTACAATAGCAAGTGACAGGGACAAAAGAAGACATTACTGAAGCCCACAGAACAAATTGATGAGCAACGGGAAGACAAGTGATACAAGTAATACAAGGAGAAAAAAATAAATCCACAGGATGTCAACAGAACGTCTGGCTTCCCACTACAAGATGGTCAGACTTCTTCGTCAAGACCCTGAATAAACGGTTTGATGCTCTTCGTGTTCCTGGAGTGAGCAGATGCCATTGGGCTACACTATCACATGACAGGGACTAATGGAGACATTAATGGGGCCTGTTCGAGCAAATTGATGAGTAATTGGACAAGAAGTGATACAAGTGATACAAGAAGAAAAAAATAAATCTCAAATTTAAAAAGAAATCAGGAATTCAAGAGGCAAAATTATAACAGAGGCTATGGATATGCATGTCATAAGAGATGAGTACAATCATCCATACACAAGCATGTTAAAAAAAACCCTAAAATAAAGAGACAACCCATTAACAGGGTGAAAATAATAATACATTATATATTAGATAAGGGTTAATATTCAATAGAGATCACTCTCAAAGCTCAACAATAAAAAACAACTTGCCAAAAAATGCAGAAGGTAGAAGACAATTTTTCAGTGCAAAATAAGTGACCAAAAGGAATATGAAAAAATAAAGTTCTTTATCACTTGTTATCACTGAACTGAAATTTAAAAAATAATAAGTATCACTTTACACTGGTGAGAATGGTTGATATAAAAAAGTCTGGAAACAAAAAATGTTGATGGAAATGTGGCCAAAAGCAAATGATTATTCACTGCTGGTGGGACTCTTACTAAGTTCAGTATCTTTGGAAAAATGGCTGGGGGAGTTCACAAAATATTAACAACAGAAGTTCCATTGAACCCTGGAAATCTCTGTCAAAACATTAAAACATTAATCTAAAAAAGTCTACTGTGTGACCATGTTTATCACAGAATTATTTAAAATAATAAAGATCTAGAAACTACCCACGTACTCATCAACAGATTAGTGGGTAAAAACATCATGGTGTATATTCATAACGCAATGTTACACAGCTATGAGAAAAGAAAGACTCACACAGTTTTCTATAAATTGGGTGGAATTGGATGATGTCTTAAATTATATATGCCAAGTAAACTACAAATATTTAATGATCTCATGTATTTGCAGACTATTAAGAAAAAATCCAATGAATTAGATATTTCCCATTAGAAGCAAACCCAAATTATGGTTAGCAGAGCTGAGAAATAATCGTGATGGTGAAGAATAAGAGGGGATATACAGTAGAGAGATCCTGGACCTATGGTGGTGAGGATGGTGCCACAGCACTATAAATATAAAACAAAATATTGTAGTAGTGTTTGAAGGAAAAAAATGAGTAACTAAAAAATAAATAATAAACCACATGCTATATATATCAAATACAAAAAATGAAACATTTCTAGTTTCTCAAAAATAAAATGCCAAAGTTTGTTGATCTCTGAAGAGCCATAATTCATAATTCAACTTTGCTGAATTCCTGAAATTTTACATTTTTGAAGAAATGAATATTGATTTAACAGAACAGTTTATAGAGTTACAATTTTAAATATCTGATTCTGTTTTAACTTTAGCAGATCTTCTATTTCATGGATGAAATGTATTCACATTATTTTAACTGTTACACTGAGATGCAAAATTAGAATTTATATCAACCAATTAGTATATTTTAATTAAAATATTATACATAAATCTTGGTAGAAGATTAATAAGTTAATTGGTTTAAGATTATAAAAATATTCTAATCTCTATAATTCGTGGGTTGTTTTATGCTTTTTGGGTCACACCTGGCAATGCACAGGGGTTACTCCTGGCTCTGCACTCAGGAATTACTCCTAGCGGTGCTCAGGGGATCATATGGGATGCTGGGAATCGAACGCAGGTTGGCTGTGTGCACGGCAAACGCCTACTCACTGTGCTATTGCTCCAGCCCCTATAATTCGTGTTTTAATATTAAGTTTTAATAAAAATACAAATTGTTTTTATTTTAAATGTAAATTCTACCCATTTGATTATAACAATAATCAAATGATATTCATGTAATATTTCTTTTTCACATCTTATTCACAGACAAGGAAATTAAGTATTCTTTATTTTTACATCTATTTTTGTTGTTAAACACACTTTTACTTATGAAGATAATACCAACAATGCACAAATTATATAACTTAAATTTCATTTAGAAGCAGAAAAATGAGATTATGATGAATATAGTATTATTATACTTTTTTATTTAAAATTGTGTTTTCAAAGTGACTGACAAAGTTTTTCACTCATTCATTAGGGTGAATGGGTGAATCAAATTGTTTTCAAGAGTGCACTTCAACTTTGACCTAGTTAATAGACTATTAACCTGTTAATAACCAACTTCAGCCAAGTAGTTGTGGACTGACTGCTCTCTAAAACATTGCTAAACTTAACAAATTGTTGAATTTTCATAATCAGCTTTATGAATTTTCTAACAACAACAAAAGAAACTCATCATTATAATTTTTATTAAGTTTATCCATCTACTTGATTTTCTTAACACTGAGGTTTGGATTACTTGACAATTGTGTTGCTTTACATCAAATGACAATAACTATAAATTTTAAACATTTAAGTTGAACAAATTTTATAGACTGCAATATTATTTTATATGCTTTATTTTAGAAAGATTTTTGGGCTACCTAACCCCATCTCCCTGTACTTCTGGAAGCCCAGCAGTCACGTCCATAAACCACCTCTGACTCCATGTAAGCTCATTTACCTGCTACAATCCAGAGACTCATAAATAATTCCCGAAAGAAATAAAAAAAGTTGCAGATATTCTTCAGCTCCCCTTGCAATGATGAGTTATACAATGCACTCTGGAGGAGGATGGATGATCTCAACACCCCCCAATCACAACTCCAGCAGTCAAAAATCTCCACGCTCCACCACTGCTGCCATGCTCTTAGCTGGACTCCACTGCTCAGCATGAGATTCATTCAGAAATTAATCCACTGAAAACTTTAGGTATGGGGGTTTTGTGACTGTAACCTCAAGGCTTATGGAGTTGGACATGGGCTACTTTCCCCTATCTTCTAATACTTCCAGAAGCCCTGGCAGTCACTCACAAGCACCAAAGCCACCATTTTTTCAAAAAATTAACTCCAGCTATATCACCTCATTAAAATTTTTGGACTTTCTGAAGCGTATGAAACATTCGCAGCTGCACAATACCTCAAACGCAACAACACTGATAAACCATAAGTAGCACACCAGATTGAGTGGGGTATAATGTAGAAGGCATACAATCTAGATTTACTAAAGAAGGCTTAAGATGTAACAACATCTTAGTAATCTCTTATATAAGAGTTTAATGAACCCTTGGTGAGATTCAACACTGGCTAACTTTCTTCTGAGGAAACATTTTTTGGATCATTTTTTAGCAAATTGTAGCAAGCAATATAAAATAAATGATTGAGAGCCTGCTATGGAGACAGGCTTAAGGGATCATTGGGAAAATTGGAGATAATGGTGTTGAGAGGTACAATAGTGGTGGGATTGGTGTTGGTATATTCAATGTCTATAACAAATCATCATGAATAACTTTGTAAAACAGTGTTTATATAGTGTAAGAGAAAAATATAATTAAAAAATAAGAAAATAAAAGATGCTTTATTTTAGTGTAATTTGAAATTATATATTCTATATATTATCTAGTAAAACTCTGGGCATCTGAAATGAATTTTAAGACAGAAGATAAATATGGGGTCATCTAAATAAACTCTTTATATGTGAAATAGCATATGTGAATCACTTATATTTATATGATGGATAAATATTTGTGCACTTACAAGTTAAAAGGTTTTGAAAAAAATATTTGAATTCTTGGGAAAAAATAAAATACTGAGAATCTGATGGAATTCTGTTATTTCCCTTATTAGATTCAGATTAGAAAACTGTGAAAACAGCACTATGAGATTTCAAATATCAAATCTTTTTGTAAAACTCTCTGTGTATGTTCCTTTAAACTTACTAATTTATATCTCTGTTGTTAACGTTGAAGGTGCAAAACAGGTTTTCAATACAATCATATAGTTGCTACAATGCACATGTATTGGGCAGTTGATTTCCAACACAATTGCTTTAAAGCTAAGGCTCAAATCCAGAGTGATTGGATTTTTCCCACTTCTAAGAATATCCTTTTATCACGCTTACTCTGTCAGAAGATCGGGCAATAGGGAGAGACAAGGTCACACAGAGAATGTGTAACCAGATCAGATATCAAATAGGGTGCCTGGCTCGTGTAAGCCTCTCTGTGGAGACTGCAGGGAGAATTGGAAACTCAAAAGCCGTCTACGATTGACAGTCCTATGAAGATGTATTTCAACTTACACTGTGTGATATTGTGGAATCTGTCCTGATGTAATAGGCCACATGATTTTTTTGGTTCTCAGTGTAATAGAAATGGACATTAGGCCGCAGCAAGAGTCAGACTGTGGTTATTGCTTTCAAGCCTGTATACAAAAGAGACGGCACAGGGTTATTGTTTTGATGGACTCAGAGAAAGATTTTAAAGGGGCAGAGATGAGAAACTAGAGATCTAAACATGTAGAGATGAAAAAGAT